>NC_092127.1:65507452-65809595 GCF_043159975.1 Macaca nemestrina | reverse complement strand
TAGTTGAATTATTTATATAAATGTACAGAAACGAGTCAAAGTTATGTCATTGCCCTTTTTGTTTGGATACGCTGCTACTGTTAACAATTAGTTTCTAAATATATTCCTGAGGCAGCAGTTTGGGAAGGGGGAGTAGTGGTTCCTTCAGCACTCATGTGTAGATAGGTTCTTGGAAAAATAACATCAGGTATCCTGTTAAGTGTCAGATCTTTTACTTCTCTGAGTATTCAAATCCCTTTTGCTCAAGGTAGCACATCCATTCATGATAATAACAGTAATAAATAACATTTATTGTACATTTCCTATTTGCTGGTACTGAGCCAAGCCTTTAACACGCATTAACTCTTTTAATTCTCACAAAAACATGTAAGATTGATACTATTATTATTACTATCATAATGATAAGAAAACCAGGGTTCAGGGAAGATAGTAGGCTTTTAAGAAGGTAGAGTTAGTAACAGAGCAAGCTGGAACATCTATTTATGTAGAGTACTGAATCCATGCATTTAACCATTTCACTACATTACCCTTGTGTGTCCCTGCTCTATGTGAAATTTGATTCTATTACAGTCTCTGGTGTTAAGTACTTTATTGCATTGAAATGTGATTTGTATTTCCTTGAACAGGACTAATGCACAAAGATGATTTTGGTATCCTAGGGTCCATCTGTATTTCACCACCCTAGTACAGTTGAAGATTGAGGAACATGCCATGAAGTCTTTGTCATGATTTTTCTCTGTTGTTAAGTTTTGGTCTTTTAATTGTGGTTATTATGTGCTGCTTTTCAAACATTGCCCAAGATACACTGATTTAGGAAAAAAATCCTATGTGTCAGGATGTTGCCTCCTAGTAGTGTTAACACTTTCAATAGGTTTTATGTGATAAACACTGCAGGAAGGAAAAGGAGTTCTGAGTGTACAGAATCTGTGTGTTTATATTGGTTTATGAGATCATTAGAGACATGTACTACATCATCTGGTGGAAGGCAGTACCGCATAATGGTTAGGTCTTGGGCTCTGGAGTTTCACTACTTATGATATGTGTGACCCTGGGCAGTTTTGTTGATATCTCTGAGCCCATTTCTTTCATCTGTACAGTAGGTATAAGATAATTTTTTTATAAGATTATTGTTAGGATGAAATGAGAGAATTCCTGTAAAATGCATGGCCCCTAATAAGTATTTTGAAGAATGCTCTGAAATGCCTTTCAGCACTCTTCATTGCCAATCCTTGTACTGTTTCTCTTTGAGTCCTTATCACAATTAGACATACTGTATTATACTTGTTAAATGTCGTCTCCCTAAACTAGAATGTAAACTCCACAAACTCAGGTATGTGTCCTTCTCTCCTGTGCCCTCATGGCCTAGAACAGCACCTGACACAAGCTAGGCCCTTATGAATATTTGCAGATAAATAAATGACAGCTATTTTATTATCATCATCATTATCACTATTACTATGGCTCTTATTACCATGTGTTTCAGACTCAGATACCATGCTTAAGAAAATCCTAAAAATACTGTTTAGATTTGAATAGTTACCAAGAGGCTTAAGAAATGTTTGATTTCTGATCATAGAGGTTTATAGGAATATCAGAGAACATTGAGTTTAACGTCTTCAATTTATAAAATAAAAGACTTAGGATACTCCAAGGCCAAGTGATGTTAATTGGTCTTACCTTAGTCAAGAATTACCAAGTGGCAAATAAGAGCTAGGATCCAGGCTGCACCCCCAGTCCAGTAAGTTCTCTTTCTACTGTGCTCTACTGACATCTAACTTGGGTATCAATATGGCTCTCCACTCTTCCGCAGACCAGGCCTCAACAAAGGTGGGAACCATGGCCCTACTTTATCATTGCATTTTACTCCAAACTTCTTGTCACCTTTTGTTGACTGGTCATGGCTGTATCTTCCAGGTTTTTCACAGGAATGGAATTTCTTTTTGATGATAAAATGTGCTCTAGTGACAAGTCATACATGGAGATGGCTGAGAACTGCAAGACACTGCTTGGGGCCAGGTAGAGATGCCCCTCTCCAGATAACTCAGTGAAATTTGGATACCTTTTATCAGCTCTCTTTGGAGTCTTTTACTGGATTTGGGATCTCCAAAGCATTTCATTCTGAGAGAAAAATCAAAACAAATAAAAGCTATAAAGTTTATTACTCCTCTGGCTTAGAGCAGTCTAGGAAGAAAAATGTATGAATTCATTCAAAAAACTTATTAAGAGATAGTGAGAAATGGAAGTGTGTGAATGGACCTCTTTTACAAATATTTTCAAGTTGCATCATTTTCCCTCAAGGAGTTTACAGTCTAGCAAAAAATAGATTTTTCCAAATTAATCTCAGTGATACATAACATGGTAGTGAGAACATGGAGAGAGGAAATGAAAATAAAATTTTGAGGGAGCTTGGAGGAGGAAGAGATTACTTCCAGATGGTGAATTGAGATGTTCATGGAAGAGGCAGCATTATAACTAGATTGATGGATCAGTAGTATTCTTCAAATTGCATGCATCTTAGATCAAATATATTTTAAAGTTGATTTCTTAGGAAGTTCATTTACTTCCTGACATTTTATATTCTTATGTATGCCATACAATAAACACAAATGTATATAATGTAATGTAACCGACATAGCTTATTTCTCAAAAGGAGACATTTATTAGACATTATTATGTATTTTTTTGTAGCCACAATTATAAATATTTACATGAGTTTATAAATAATAGCATGCCAAAAGAAAAAAATTGTATCTTGTACTTACACACATACAACATTTGGAGGCTCTACACATAGCTAAGATTATTTTTGGATGTTTGTGATTTGACTTACATAACTGTTTACGCTTAAGCCACAGAAGGTTTTCAAACTAAAGTCCATTATGATAATAGTGTGATGTATCAAAGGCATAGATGAGCTGAACTCATGTTCTTATACTGAAAGTCTTGGAAAACATTTACAATGTTTACAATGCCTTCACAGACATTTTTTTTCTCCTTATGGATGTATCTTTCTACTTAAAATAGCTGCATTTATTTTAGTAGCTGATCTCTTTCCTGGAAATTATTTTTGAAAGTAAATATAATGTTAGTTAAATAAATATTTTAAGTTTTACTTCACATTTTCAATGTATTAAGTACTACATGGTAAGTAGAAAATTGAAAGTTTTTATTAATTTGATTAATGAAAACCATATTTTACATTCAGCAATCCCAAATTAAATAAAAACAATCATAGAGGAATAATAAAGAATGTGATTTACATCGGTTTAGTGCTGGGATGGCTCTTCATTTTCTAATCTTCTCTTACGGTTTTGACTTTGCCCTGTTCCTGGTCAGCTGGGAAGTTATCTGCTGTGGAGTTTCCTTTTTGTCTATTGCTCTTCTACCTTGGGGTGCTCTAGCTACCCATTTGCTTTGCTCGCTCCTAAAGCTGTGACTGCAGCTATATAGTCTTTCGTGTTTCACTTGAAACATGCTGACAGACGTGCTGACTGAACATTTTAACCAGCACATTTATTCTGGCTTCTTCTGAAGCTGATGAAGCTACCAAAACAATTCTGTGTTCTTCTGAAAAACAAAGGGCAAAACCCAAAACATGAATCAAATAGAGCCAATGTGGAAAATGTACAGCTTTAATAGAACGTAAGAACTATGGTGTTCAGTGGCTTTTGGAGGCCACATTCTTTCATGTGGAGAGAACATGAGAACAGCTTACTGTCTTGCTATATTTGCTTTTACATTAGTACTAGCTCTTAGACTGGATTAGTCATTACTATTTGTAATGAGTCAATAAAACTTAAAAAATATATTGGGACAGTTTTCCTAAGCTCAGGAAACTATGAATATAGCTAGGAGAATGATTTATTTCCAAGTATTTATTGAGCGGCTATTATGTGAAGAAGACTTATTTAAAGAGTAAATATTTTTGCAAGACATAGTCCCTGTCCAGGGGAACTGGTACACCATTGCTGAAACTGGTGTGGGGTCTTCCATGGTTGAAGGAAGTCAAGGCTCTAAGCCAAATTAAGGATTTTCTGGTTGCTGATAGAATATTAGAACTGAAGGGTCTTTCAGATATCATCTACTCCTCTAATTTTATTTTATGAATATGGTAACTGTAATTACTTCTCGAAGATCACCCAGAAATTTAGCAAGAAAGTCATGTATGTACATATTTTTCTTTCCTCTAAATCTGATTTTTTTCGTGATATGACATATATATTTATACTAATTTAAATGGGTCAAATGTAATTTAATTTTACTTTTATTAGTTTAGTGTATGTATGTGTATGTGTATATATATAAAATAGTAGTTCTCTCTGGGGATTGGCATTGTACATATACATGTATATATATACACACACACATATTCTTTGCAATAAAAATGAGATCACACTTAACCTACTGTTTTGTACCTCACTTTTTCATGTAACTATTGCATGAATATTTTTAATGTGAATGAATATGTTTAGAATATTACTTTTATTGGGACTGCAAATAGTCTATTCATCTTATATTTTAGAACATTTTACTTTAGTGTAACTTTTAAACACATTATTTAAGGTCAACATTTCCCTTTGTAAATCATTCCGCAATGAAGAGCCACATAATTATATATTTATTCTCACTTCTTTCCTTTATATTTCCAGACCTAGAGTTTCTGGGTCAAAGGCAATACATACATGCAAGACTTTTGATCCACAGTGAGCCCACCAACAACACTTTCCACTCCCAATTTCAAAATCCATAGTTTATATTCAGTGCTGCAGGACTGTAAAATCTGGCAAGGGTTAACAGGTCTATAAAAAAATCCAAACAAAACTTCTCCAGCCAGAAATATAAAGTCACAATGGCTTAGTATCCACCCAGCAGGGCTGTCATTTCCTGAAAGGTATTAGACGGACAGGTGGCATCGATTAAGCTCACAGAAGAAAAGTGTTTGTGATGGAGTCTCCCCATTTCCAACCTTCAAAGGCAAGAGGATGATGATCTTAGATTTAGCAGTGGCTTCAGGAGGTGGCTTTTGTCACATCCTCATACATTTCTGACTCACATTTGCTAAAGTTGGGATGTCAAAGGCATATATGAATTTTTAACAACTTAGAAGTCTTCAGATGTTAATTAGAGAGCAAATATATTTACTGCCTAGGGATCATTGTGAGTCTCCTACTTCTTGTTTGAGTTTGCTTGCTGTGTGGGATTGCTTATCAATATAAGAGTAAATAAGAGTTATAGTTTAGTGGTTTACTGAAAGCTGCTAGATGTTTGCAATGAAAATACTAAATTCAGTGAGGTTTGCATCTATCTTTTAAAAGTAAGAATAAACATTCTAATATTTAAAAAATGTCAAAGAGAAAAATGCACATGTACTCTTTTTTTCAATTTCAACCTCTGACATTTTGCTGCCTTATGTATACGTGCTCTTTGTTTTTCTCGGATAAGAAATAGCTGTAGATGGTTTTTCAAGCATATTGTTTTTAGGTAATGCTTTGAGATAATGGTGCTTCATGATAATAGTTGTAGACAGTTTCAAGCATGATGTTTGAGCACAGAAATTAATCTCTATTTGTGTTTCTGAAGCAGTCTGGAAATTCAAGGAAAATCGTTTTGTATTTGATTGTTTTATACCATCTGTGATTTGAATTTTTCATGTCGTAAATTATTATATGCTATCTCTAAAGGTAAGATTATTTTCCAGTTAAGTGTTTCATTATCTAAGTAAATGCTAATCGAATTTTAGATTAAATTAATATTTAAAATAAATATATATGCAATTATTTTACCATCTTTATTTTATCTCTCAAGTATAAGCTAGTTCATATTTATAAAGGAAAACTGTCAATTTTACATTTTCATTTTTGTTTACAAATTGATTTTTTTCCGATTATTGGATTCTAGGATAGCTCCAGGAAAGCTGATTAAAATTTTTATTACAGCTTGTTTTTGGATAATACAGATTTGTACTTGGTAAAGACACTCATATTAGTAAATATTATCATTTTAGATGAGCCTAGTCTACTTCAAAAATGAAGAAGAGGATATTGCTGTACTCAAATACGGGAAAGGTACATTTTCATGGAATGGCGAGATGTGAGAAAAATAAAAAAGCCCACATAGCATAGATAACTTCTGGCTCAGAGGAGACTCAGGCAGTAACTGTGTGACTATTCTGGGTGATCACTAGGTAGTATGAGGGTCTTAGTCACCTGTCTGGGTGGGGTATGCCCAAGTTAAGAGTTGTATTCCACTTGCCCTTCACTCTCCCTGTCAACCCAAATGTTTGCTCTAGAGAACAGCTTCCCTCTGTTTCATCGGATCCCTTTTCTTCTCAAATGACAGTATAAGGCCCACTTCTTTCAGGACAGTTTCTCTAACATCCGATGACCTCCAAACCATCGACATATTAATAATTCCGGATCATTTCATTTACTCATCACTTTTGTAATCATTATAGCTCTCATTTTTGTAAATGGGATGTGTGTCTGCGTTGCTTCCCTTATTAAACTACAATCATGAATCTGGGATCATGGCTAATCTTGACTGTGTTCCCTGGAACGATAAACAAAATAGTTATAAATCTGAGCATTTCTAAATAAATACAGTCTCTAAGGGGAATTTTATACCAAGTTCTTAAACATTATGTGGAAAATATATTTATTCATAGGATTAAAAGGAGAGGAAGAAAAAGAGATGGGTCTGAGCATTGCCGATGTGGAGATACTGTTATATCCACTTACAGATGAGGAAATGAGGAGGTTTTCTTCTGAGTTTCAGGACGTTCAGAGACTTGGTCTAGGAAACATCATTAATAAATGGAAGCATTGTGACAAGAACTCAAAAAAATATGACAGGAAAAACTCTTTGCCAATTCTAACATCTTCCTATTTATTTTCTACTGGGCTTATCTTAACGAAGTGAAGTAATGCTTTAAAACCCCTTTTTACATTTTATACTTGCAAAGCTTTGGTGCTTAAGATTTATAGTTCAGTAATTGATTTTACTTTATGGACTGAGAATTCTAGGGTGGATCATTCCACAGTAGATTCCTTACTCACCTTATCTATAAATATAGGGCCATTGAATATTTAATCTGGAAAGGATTCTAGGGATCACTTCATTCTGTACAACCATTATAGAGATTCTCTGGTTCTTTTTTTTTTTTTTTTTTTTTTTTTTTTTTGAGACGGAGTCTCGCTCTGTCGCCCAGCCCAGGCTGGAGTGCAGTGGCGCGATCTCGGCTCACTGCAAGCTCCGCCTCCCGGGTTCACGCCATTCTCCTGCCTCAGCCTCCCGAGTAGCTGGGACTACAGGCGCCCACAACCGCGCCCGGCTAATTTTTTATATTTTTAGTAGAGACGGGGTTTCACCGTGGTCTCGATCTCCTGACCTTGTGATCCGCCCGCCTCGGCCTCCCAAAGTGCTGGGATTACAGGCGTGAGCCACCGCGCCCGGCCCGATTCTCTGGTTCTTAACAAAAATATCCAGTTAAAACCTGTTGTGAAAATAAGAAGACAGTGATTTTTCATTGCAGTGTAGGGCTGAAAATATCATTTTATTAGTAGTGGTAGTATAGTATTATATTGGCTTTGTAGGCATGCCAGCTCACATAGTTATTTACTTGCTCATCATATCTTACTTGAGGGAATAGTGACTATTCTAGGTTATATTCTTTTTTGGTTACTATGTCATATTTGTTTTCAAATGAAATCTAATTCAGACTGCCAATTCTTGTCAAGTAATGCCTAAATTGTAATACTTTACAGTGTTAAACACAACTTTCTACCAGCATAGTATAGAACATAATTTTATTAATAAAATATGGATACAATGCAAACTGTAGAGAAAGAAATTGACAATTGCAGAAAGATGTCCCTAGAAAGCAGGTCAAATTAAATGTCACAATAATTCCCCTCCAAATACAAACATCTTTGACTTAAAAGAAAGATCTGCTTTATGATGTTATAAACATATCCTTCCCTGGAGCTGTATTGATAATTAATGCCACATACTCTTGGTTAGAATTATGTATGAGTTTGGTCATAAATGTTCTCATGCACTTTAAATGTCAATAAAATAAATAGCCTTTATTATTTCAAAATGATTACTTGCTCCCAGACACTGCTACTTTGCAGGAGAGGATGGCTGCCTTGGCACATAATGAAGTATTACAGAGACATGCCGTAAACATTTGGAAGACACACTCCTAGCTCTCAGGCAATGCAGCACGGGGAGCATATAAGGGCATAAGGAATATGCTTGAAGAAACCCAATCCCTGTCCTTGCTTCCACTTGCGCTCTCATAAATCAGCCTGTTAATATCTTAAGCTTAGAAATAATTTTTAAAAAGGACAATGTTCCTCTTTTGTGGCTTGCAGGGCCAAGTGCTTTGTTTCTGGTCACTCTTACTTTCTAGATACAGCCTTCGTTATTGTTTTTGATTGGAAACAGGGAGTGTCTCGGTCTGTTACCCAGGCTGGAGTGCAGTGGTGTGATCTCAGTGATCCTCCCACATGAGCCTTCTGAGTAGCTGGGATTACAGGCACATGCCACCATGCTCAGCTAATTTTTTTTCCATTTTTTTCTAGAAACAAGATTTTGCTGTGTTGCCCAGGCTGGCCTTGAACTCCTGTCCTCAAGTGATCTTCCTGCCTTGGCCTCCCAAAGTGCTCAGATTATAGGTGTGAGCCACTGTGTCAAATTCTTTTGTTTTTAAGAAAATCCCCAAATGTTTAACTTCTGTAGGCAATTTTGTCCCAGATCAAGAGAGAAGGACTTATATATATTCTTATTTCATGACATATTAAAAACATATAAGACTGACATATAGGTAATGAATAAGAGGAATTAGTCCTTGCCATAGGAAGAATTATCAATTGAATAAAAAACTAAAAATAGGACTTCCAGTTTTAGCTTTAGCATATAAAGAGCTTGGAAGTTGTTATGCCTATCTTTACAAGAAAAAGCTAATCAAATTGTGAATCAAAGATTTTTCTCGAATCCATCAGAGAATAGACATAGCAAGGCAAATTTCTACCCTGAATTTCAGAAAGACAGGTGAATCTAGAGTCACAGCTGAGGTCTGCTTACCTGGAGCAGAAGCTGCTGGCATTATAATCTGGTAAGAGCAACTAAATGGTAATTTTGAGGAAACGCTGGAGGCTAAGTGTGAACTAGAGGAGAGTGAAAAACTTGTGGGGGTTGCAATTTTATGGGGTCCTCTTGCTTTTATGAGGTTTTACTCCAGGAACTTCACTGGATTCTCACAGTGAAGATCCAAGATTGTCTTGTGGCTCTGTCATGGGGAGCAAAAGAGTAATTCTTGCTAGATACTCCAAGACAGTTCTCCATAACAAAGACCTATGCTGGAGGAGAAAAAAGTTGACTAGAGTATATCCGAGCTGGGGGAAGGGCATTCTCAATCCAGTTACCTCTAGCCTTCAGGTCTCACCCAAGGGGGATGTATTATACCACTGAAGAAGCACTTGTGAAGGTCATAGCCCAGAGACACAGGACCACTAAACACACAGAGTTATGTATAAAATTATAGAACGCCTGACTTTCCCCACATCTTATCATCATACCAACAGGGGTTCAGTATAACAACAGTGTATTACAATGAAAGAGCTGTAAAATGCAGTCTCTGAAGAAGCATCTTAAGGAAGCCCAAAGTCAACAATGAAGATAAAAACAAGGACACTAGAGAAATTTGAGTCCTGTGGCACCTACACTTGCAGTAAACATTAATACAGCATGTCTGGGTTTAAAAAAAATTATAAAGCATGCCAGAAGTCAAGAAAAAACACAGTCTGAAGGGAGAAAGTAAGAATCAGACTCAGACCTTGATATAACACAAATGTTGGAATTATCAGACAGGAAACTTAAGATGACGATGATCAACATGTTAAAGGTCCTAATGGAAAGAACAGGCAACATGCAAGAACAGATGGGTAATGTAATCTGAGATAAAGACAACAAAAATAAAAAATAAAAAAAGATAAAAGAAGTGCTAGAAATCAAAGACAGAAATGAAGACTCTATTTATCAGTAGAGTGGACATGCCAGAGGAAAGAACTAGTGAGACTGAAGATATAGGTCAACAAGAACTTTCCAAACTGAAAGAGAAAGGAAGGGAGGAAGGAAGGAAGGAGAAAGGAGAAAGAAAGAAGAAAGAAAGAAGAAAGAAAAAGGAAGAAGAAAGAAAGAAAAAAAGAAAGAAAGAAAGAAGAAAGAAAAAGAAAAGAAAGAAAGAAAGGAAGGAGGGAGGAAGGAGGAAGGGAAGGAAGGAAGGAAAAGAAGAGAAAAATTCAGAATACCCAAGGACTGTGGGGCAACTGTAATAAGTATAAATTATGCATAATTGGAATACCAGAAGGAGAAAATGGAAAACAGCAAAATAAATATTTGATATAATAATGGCTGAGAACTTTCCAAAATTAATCACAGACATGCAGCACAGTTCCAGAAAGCCCAGAAAACACCAAGAAAGAGAAAAAACAAACAACAAACAAATGAACAAAACAACAACAAAAACAAACACCATGAAAGTATACCTAAGCATATTATATTCAAGCAACAGAAAAGCAAAGACAAAGAAATCTTGAAGGAAGCCAGAGGAAAAATAATACTTCTTATTTGTAGATAAAGAAGGGATAAGAATTACAGTGGTTTTCTCATCAGAAACCACGTAAGAAGAAAGTGGAGGAAAATATTTAAAGTTTTGAAGAAAAGCAACCCCCATCCAGAATTGTATATCCAGTGAAATTATTCTTCAGAAGTAAAAGAGAAATAAAGACTTTCCCAGACAAAAACCGAGGGACCTGATTACCAACAAGCCTACCCTGAAATAAATGTTAAAAGAAGTTCTTTAGGAAGAAGAAAAATGATACAGTTCAGAAACTAGTGAAATGAGATTGTTCCCTTGACCCCTTCACGGGACTTGTGAAGGGGGTGGCTCATTTACTCAGTTTGTAGCTCTCAACCCCTCATGGGAGGGGGAACATGCAGGTGACTGGGTGCAGGGGCCAGGATGAGCACTGGTGGGGAACTGGCAGGAGCAGAACTCCACGTGGCCCACAGCAGCGTCTAGGGGTTGCCTGTGACTCCTGGAGCCCCACAGGGTGTGTATTACAGTGTGCTCTTTTTGCTTTGCCATCCGCGGATGCTTAAGTGTTCAACAGCTCAGTGGAGGGTAAATGTGACAGCCTCTTGCACCCAGGTCCTGTCTGACATCCAGGAAGAATGAGGTTACAAGTCACATGAACAAATTGGAGGGTAGTGAATGCAGAGGATTTTATTGCCAATGAAAGTGACTCTCAGTGGGAAGGGGGACTGGAAAGGGGGTGGAGTGGGAAGGTGGTCCTCCTCTGGAGTTTGGGTGTCCTGCTATCAAGCTGTCCCTCTGAAGCCAAGCTGCTTCTCTCTGATATCCAGCTGCTGATTCTCTTCTCTCCTTCTCTGCCACGCTGCTCTGCTGGTAGGGCCTGGGGTTTTTATGGGTACAGGATGGGGGCTGGGGCAGGCCAGGGTGGATTTGGAAAGGCAACCTTTATGTTGGAAAACAGGAATGCATGCTCTCACTTTAAGCTGCACGTCAAGGCTTGAGGGTGTGGCCCTCGCCGAGGACCACTCTATTCTACCCAGTATTTCCCTGTCTCCTGTCTGTATCACTAGGGTTTACATAATAAAGGAAGTGTGTTGGAGAAGTAATGGATCAAAGTAAAATGAAATCTTTTACTTTTCTCATTTTTAATTATGTTAAAAGATAACTCTTGAGAGCAATAATTGTAACAAAGTATGGAGTTATAGTATATAGGTAAGTGAAGTGAGTAACAGCAATGCATATGGGATGGGAATAGGGAATAGTCTATTATTAAGGTACTTGTATTACCCATGAAGCAGTATAGAGTTATTTGAAGGTGAAATTAGATTACTTTAAAATGTTTACTTGAAAATCTAAGCCAACTACTAGAAATATTTGTAAAGAAATATAATTGATAACCTAAGAGAGGAAGATTAATAGAACCATATAATATAGTCAGCTGAACCAGAGAAGGCAGCAAAGGAGGAGAATGAAAAGAAACAAAGAACAAATTTAGTAATTAAATAATTAAAACATGGTAGATATTAATTCAACTATATCATTAGTCACTATTAATTAAATGAACATAGATTAATTAAAGGAACATAGATCATCAGAGTGAATTGAAAGTAAATACAGAATTGTATTAAGTTAAGGCTAGCTACTGTAACAACTAGTCTTCACAATTTCAATAGCTTAACACAATACAAGTTTATTTCTTGCTCATATTAAAGATGGTCAGGGATCCTAGGCAGTGGGCAGCTTCTGCTACATAGTGTCAGGGATCAAGGTCTTTCTATCTCATGGCCTCACCATCCCTAGGACTTCATAAATTCTGCATCTAGGTGCTGCAAAAGTGAAAGAGAGACCAAAGGGGAAGAAGTCACATATGTTTAATTCATAAATTTTTATACAAAATATCTTTGATAATCACAACTTAATTTTATGATACTTATACATTTTAAAGGCAAGGTGTAAAACATTAGGGCTGAGAGCAAAGAATGCTTATGAACATCAATTTAGGTTACCCTGGTCCATGAATTTTTGTAAATTATTGTCTCTAAACAAAGATGTAGTATTTTGACTAAGTTTGCCAAAATACTTTGAAATTTTAAGAAATGTAAGAAAATTTTAATCATGTTAAAAATTATTTGGAAAATTTCTGGAAACCAATTTTGATAAATTTATTTTGGCAAAAAGTTATATTTTGAATATTACAATAAATGGTCCAATTTGGTGAACGTCTAAAGTTAAACTAGTTTAAACAAAAAATGCTGGCCTAAAAAACTTGCCTCTCTCCTAAATTTATGACCCTTGTTTCCATTCATTTACAACAGATTTCCATTTGGATGATCTAGTAGATAATTAAATACATATGTCCAAAAATTTTTTTAAAAAGCACAATAAAAAACATAAGGATCTTCACTAAAAGAACATTCATGATTGAAAAGACAGAATAAAGGTAATTCAATTAATTCATGAGAAGCTAGTAAATAAGAAGAAAATAAAAAGCACAATGTAACACAAAATGGAAGAGAGGAATACAAATATATAAAACTATCTCAATAAATGCAAACTGATTTTTTTTTTTTTTTTTTTTTTTTTTTTTTTTTGAGACAGAGTCTCGCTCTGTCACCCAGGCTGGAGTGCAGTGGCTGGATCTCAGCTCACTGCAAGCTCCGCTTCCCGGGTTTACGCCATTCTCCTGCCTCAGCCTCCCGAGTAGCTGGGACTACAGGCGCCCGCCACCTCTCCCGGCTAGTTTTTTGTATTTTTAGTAGAGACGGGGTTTCACCATGTTAGCCAGGATGGTCTCGATCTCCTGACCTTGTGATCCGCCCATCTCGGCCTCCCAAAGTGCTGGGATTACAGGCTTGAGCCACCGCGCCCGGCCTTCAAACTGATTAAACAAAGATCAAAATACAGAGATTTTTATTGTTTTTAAAAAATGTATGTACTTTTTTGTAGGAAACAAAGCAAAACAATGACATAGAAAGGTTAAAAGTAAGTAAATGGAAAATGTATTAGAAAAATACTATGTTAATATAAGCCAAATTGATTTGAAACCAAAAAATTTTACTGAAGTTGTTTTATGATGATAAATCTGCTATTTTCCAAGAAGATGCAGCAGTCTTGAATCTGTATGTAACTAAAAGCATATCCTCAAACACTTGAATCAAAACTGAAATAAGTTCAAGAAAAAATAAACAAATCTACATAGAAGATTGCAACACAACTCTGTGATGTATTGGTAGATCAAGGATTCAACTTTTGTTTCATATACAGACAAATGGAATAACACAATTAAAACTGGTCTAATGCATATATAATACTTTATCTAACAATTAGACAAGTTAGAGAGTGTTTTTCACACACTCTTGAAACTTTTAGAAAATTTGACCACATACCAGGCCACAAAACGCATCTTAACAAATATCAATGAACCGATATGATGTCTGATCACAGGAAATAAGATTACGTAACAATATTTTAAAATAGACCACCTAACTCATATGTTTTGAATTTTAAAGCAACACTCTCCAAAATATTCCATGGATTTAATAATGATGATGTTTATAAGAATGACATTGAGGATAATGGCAGCCAATTTCAATAGTTGTTTACTATGGGTCATGTACATTGATATGTGCATTACATATACCTCATAAAACCCTAAGGGTAAGTTCTACTTCTATTGTTATTATTTTGCTGATGAGGAAACTCAATCACAGATCTAATGAATGATGGAGCTAAGATTCAGAGTCCAGATAATTTGATCCCAGATACCGTGCTTTAAATCACTACATTGTGACAAAATCAAAATGAAAGAATGAAACAGCAATGAAATACTACATATCAAAACTTTTGAAAGGCAATTAAAATAGGTTTAAAACGTGAGTTTTATCTTAAATTCATTATAATAGTGCAGAAGATACACTGAAAATTAATGTTCTAAAGGTCAGCACCAAGACTTAAAAGGAGAAAAGCAAAGTAAACTCCAAGATAGTAGGCAGAGGGAAATCGTCAAGATAGAACAAAATTAATTAAGTCTAAAACAAGGAAACATAAATCTTGTAGATGTAAAATCTCTTTTTCATTTCACTTCATTTTATTTCAATTTCATTATTTATTTCTTTGTTTTTCTTTTTCAGACAGGACCTTCCTCTGTCACCCAGGCTGAAGTGCAGGGGCATCATCATAGCTCACTACAGCCTGGAACTCTGGGGCTCAGGCAATCTTCCTGTCTCAGCCTTCTGAGAAGTTGAGACTACAGGCATCCCAACATGCCTGGCTAATTTTTTTTCTTTTTTTTTTTGTAGAGACTGGGTCTTGCTATGCTTCCCAGGCTCCAACTCCTAGCCTCAAGTAATCTTCCCACCTTGGCCTCCCAAAGTGCTAGAATTACAGGCATGAGCCACTGTGCCCAGTTAAAACCTATTTTTGTTTTAATAAAGAAATTTATCTGACAAAACTGGTCAAAAAAACCCCAACATGACTGTATGTAGAACAGAGATATTAAAACTCAATGTCAAGTTCCACAAGGGACTTTTATACCAATACCAGGGTGAACTGACTAACTTTCTAAAAAAGTGTACACTACCAAAACCGATAGAAGAAGAAATTAAAAACAAACCATGAATTAATCTAAAACCATCATAATCACTTAGTTGGTAGTCTAGAGCCTACCCACAAAATGGACACAAAATTAGATATGTTTATTTACCAGTTTTACCAAACCTTCAAAAAATAGATAACATCTATTTTGGGTACTCTTTCAAAAATTGAGGAATAGAGAAGGCTGCTAATTCACCAAAATCAGAGAGAGAGTACAAGAAAAAATTTATGGCCCGATTTCATTATAAGCATAGATGCAAGACTTCTAAGATATTAGCAAATTCAACATATTTTATGTTTCTATGAGATATATAACATTTAATTTTGAAAGTATGTAGATTAGTGTTTTATAATTGACATAGCAAAATTGTTTTCAGTAACAAAGTTGCATAATGATGAAAACATTGCCAAACATCTGTTTTCAAAATTCTGTCTTGATAGCAGGAATTATTTTCCAAAACAATCATTTTCTCACTTCTTATTAAAAATGCCTCTTTTACATTGGGACATATTAAGGATGGGTGTGTATTTAAATACTGCTAAGCAGGCATTTTTCATTACAGAAAAGGTCAGAAATTTGGAACAGCTGTTTGTGTGTGTGTGTGTGTGTGTGTGGAAGAAAAACATGTAACTCTTCTTCAAATTCCCCAACTCTTTTAAGGACTTTACCGTTAGACAACCAGCAAATCACTTTATGGCACGTAGGATTTTCATGTCAATTCCCCATTTTAATACAATACCAGTCAATATTCTGGTCCAAGGATAATTCTTAAAATATATATTGAAGTGTTAGATTTACAGAGGCTTTTCTTTAACTTGAAGTGTTTCTAAACACAGAAATATAGTATATTAATTCTAACCAATTTGAATATCAATGATGGCATTCATTACGAAAGATATGCAGTGATCATCGTAGCGCCACATTTTAAATAGCAAGGCTGAAATACTACTTAAGGAAATTACCTTTTTCAATGTCTAGTTCTAACTCAGTTCTAGTTGAAGCATGGTTTCAATAAACACTAATAGAAATTTCAGCTGCTACAATATCAAGCCCTTAAAAGACTTTTTGAAAGAAATATCCTTTTCTAACACTGGAGCTGGACTCTCTAAGAGCATGTTATATGTTAGGATATCAATTACTTTTATTTGCATTCATCAGAACTGGTATTGCAAACAATTTGTCTGGGTGGAATAAAAGAAGAGACTGAAGTCCTTCAGTAACCCCTCTCATTAATTCTTTGTGCAAACAAACTCTAGTTTGGTGTAAAGCAAGATAACCTAATGGATGTTTTGTAGAGGATGTACAGCCACTTTGTTTACCAGTTAAGTTTTATCAAATAAGATGGACCAAGAAAAGCCAAGAGAAGTTTGCAGCTCTATAAATCTCAAGCTATATTTTGAACATTCCTGAAACACCCACTCTGCAGACTTCAGCTTTGAGTAGATTTATAAGAGTCAAAAGTCACAGTTCTTGCAAACAGAGGAAACAGCACATAGAGTTTTTGTTTATTTTCTGTCTCTTAAAAAAATCAAATATGGCCATCGAGGATGTAAAACACCAATAATCAACTACTGGTAGCAGAAATAAGGCCTGAGGCTGTTTTTGTCTCCTTGGTTTCCACGTGTAGCAAAGGCAGGTGAAGAATCTGTCAGGTTTTTTGTATTTTGTTTTTAACCAACTTTTTAATACATTTGTTTTGAACAATAGAGGAATTCCATGAAACACTGCAAGGAGAAGACAGATCAGTTCACTTGCTAATGGACTTAAGAATACAGACCAAATGAAGGCAGTTTGCTGTAACAGAAAGATTTCTTCATCCTCAGGTTGGAAGGCATTGAGTTTTAGTTCTAAAATTTTTATTTATTAGGTCTTGGGACTTTGAACAAGTTATTCAAGCCTGCTTTTTATTTCTCATCTGTGAAATAATTGATATCTCTGCTACATGGTGTTATTGAGAGGATTATGAGAAATCATTGACAGGAAAACTTTTTTATTGTGGTTATTTTTGTTTCTTAAAGACTCATACAAATTTAAGCTATCACAATATATTTTGTGACTGTGCATTCTTCTGTTCCTAGATTGACTGACCGAGGTCCTTGCTCTGGGATCGCTTACCTGCTTTGACTGGGGAGCAATTAAATCCTAGCACAGTGGCATCAAGATGAGCTACTATTGTTTTATTAGCAATATTTGTCAGAATTAATTTTCCTTTTTTTTTTTTTTGAGATGGAGTCTCGCTCTATCTCCCAGGCTAGAGTGCAGTGGCGTGATCTCGGCTCACTGCAAGCTCTGCCTCCCGGGTTCACGCCATTCTCCTGCCTCAGCCTCCCGAGTAGCTGGGACTACAGGCGCCCGCCACCACGCCCGGCTAATTTTTTTTTGTATTTTTAGTAGAGACGGGGTTTCACCGTGTTAGCCAGGATGGTCTCGATCTCCTGACCTCGTGATCTGGCCGCCTCAGCGTCCCAAAGTGCTGGGATTACAGGCGTGAGCCACCACGCCCGGCCTCCATTTTCTTTACATTTCATTTTAGAAGACCCTACCCAGTGCCAGCAGCGATTTTCCGTGGTCTTATTGGGTAGATATATTTATAATGACAGCTGCACTACTGCTAAACATTTAGCTTTTCAAATGAGTCAAAGGTAGAGAATAAAAGACTATCTCTGTTCCCTACCCATGATAAATATAAAGAGTTTAACCTCTCTGAACTTAGAAAAATTAATTTTGCTTTTTTTTTATTTTTTGAGATGGAGTCTCTCTCTGTCACGTGGGTTGGGTGCAGTGGCACCATCTCTGCTCACTGCAACCTCTGCTTCCTGGGTTCAAGTGATTCTCCTGCCTTGGCCTCTGGAGTAGCTGGGATTACAGGCGTGGGTCACCATGCCCAGTTAATTTTTGTATTTTTGGTAGAGATGGGGTTTCCCCATGTTGATCAGGTTGGTCTCAAACTCTTGACCTCATGATCCACCTGCCTCAGCCTCCCAAAGTGCTGGGATTACAGGCGTGAGCCACCATGTCTGGCCTTAATTTTACTTTTAAGTTCTAAATTCGTTGGAAAATATCCTTTCTACTTTTTCCTAGCAAATCATTGATTCCCAAATGTTGCTTGTGAGTAATATTTATATATGACTAAATTTTTCATGCATTACAATAAGAGTAATTGATCTTAGGCCCTTGTAGTAAAATTCTATTAAATCAGAATATTAGCATATGCCAAGGCTTCTGTCTAGAGCTGATCCAAATTTTGGTTGTGGAAGACTTGGGAAATGTCCTGCTTTAACTTTTGTCTCCCATTACCCCTTGCTTTTTTAAAACAAGGATTATAAAATATTTCTGGTATTAGGAGCCTTAATTAGGGAGCCCTAAGTACCTTTATTCTATTTCCTTTGAGTTCTACTTGATTGCCAACCAGCCGGGAAGATAGAGGTTTAGAAAGACTGGGCTGTGATGCAGACTGTCCTAGGTTGCAAAAATCCTGCTCACCTTGTTTAAAGATATGAACTACTTTAGGATTGAGGTCCTCAAGCAGATTTCTAAGCCTGTAGCCAAATGCTTAAAACACTGAGTCATGGAATGATTTTAATCTTTCTGAACTAGAAGTTTCCCAGGGTTAGACAAGCTCTTATGCTGAAAACATAGCACAAAGTCCATTGATGACTACTGATATGGTTTGAGTCTGTGTCCCCACCCAAATCTCATGTCAAATTGTAATCCCAGTGTTGGATGTAGGGCCTAGTGGGAGGTGATTGAATCATGGGGGCGGATTTTCCCTTTGGTGCTATTCTCATGATAGTGACTGAGTTATCGTGAAATCCGGTTGCTTAAAAGTGTGTAGCGCCTTCCCCTTTACCCCTTTTCCTCCTGTTGCTGCCATGTAAGACCTGTTGGCTTCCTCTTTGCCTTCCGCCATGATTGTAAGTTTCCTGAGGCCTTTCCAGCCATGCTTCCTGTACAGCCTATGGAACTATGAGTCAATTAAACCTTTATTCTTTATAAATTACTCAGTCTCAGGTATTTCTTTATAGCAGTGTGAGAATGGACTAATACACGTACTTTCTCTAAGATTACCTCCTATGCTGTTTTTTAGTTAGACAATTTCCCAATTACACCCTGATTATGGACCACCTAAGTTGATATTGGCTCTTGGCTATGATCTTCTCAATAACACTTTGAGATATATCAATGCTTCTTGAATTCTGTAGATTGAGTAGTAAAGATTAATGTGTTCATGTAACATTGGATTTAGCACTTAACTGAATTTAAATAATATGATGATATCAACCATCAACTTCTCCTCTTAGGGCATTAGTAAAATGAATGTTAATTTTGGGAAAAGTCCTGAGTTTCTTAAAATGAATAAACTTTACAAAAATGAAGGACCAACAAAGGATGAGGACTACTCTAAAAAGCTCCTAATTTGTTGGTGGGATACCTTGATCCCATAGGAGAAGTCTTCCTAAAATGAGAATTGGTTCTTAAAAAGCCAGACATAGTTCTGATTGGAGAGGATTCACTTCTGGCCTTGGAGGACATGCTATACAACTAAGGGAATTCTAGTCTCTGACCAAGAGACCAATTCTTCATGTGGTTTACAACAATTTTTGTTTTATCTGCTAAAGAATAGAAAGCTGAATAAGATATGATTCTTGCTCTAAATAGTTTTTAAATTTTGTGGAGGCTGCAAGGCACTAATCTTACATTTGGAAATTTCTTTTGGATACCCAGATAGCCATGACAATGGTGTAATGTATGGGGAAATTTTCCTCCATCATTCAAGTGATGCTTGTTTTGGGGGGGGGGGGCAGTCAGCTATATATTCTTAGAATCTGCATGCAAAAAAGATATCCATTCAATTAATGAAGGAAAATATTTTTAAACTCTTGCCCAAGTCATTCTTCTAGGTCCAGGGTATACTTCACTTTTACTGTGAATTCCTCCTCATCCCTCAGGTTCTGTACTCTAGAAGCTTTCAAACGCCTTTGTTATAGCACTCATCGGTTATGATTTATGTATACATTTTTTCCATTAGACTCTGAACTCTTCAGGGAGAGAGACTATTATTTGTCTTTTAAAATTTTGAACTCGTTTTATTTTGTTGTCAAATACAAACATAGAATTGAATATTTGTAATAAAAAAGTTTGAATTTCTCTCTAGTAATAATTTCTAAGAGGAAACTGTCATTTTTTTATTCCTTCTCCAGATGTAATTATTGACAGTTTATTAAGTAAAGTAGCATTTTCTTAGCAGTGACAGGTATGACTTTTGTCTTTTGAGACTGTTTATAATATTAATATTTTATAATGTGAGCACATGAATCCATAATTGTCCAAATGAAGAATTCAAGAATAAAGGACTTGATTTAGAAAGATTCAGAAGAGCTTCAGTCTCTGGAACTGAAGTCCACTTCAGATTTACATTTTGCATCATAATCTTGGCTTTTAGAATGCATTTAATGCATGAGAATAATTACCGGGTACCAATCACTGCTTTGCATAGATTGTTTTACGTACTTTGTGCAGTAGATAGCTTTAATATTAGTTCTATGAGTGAGGGAGCTTTGAAAGATTATGTAATGAGCTTTAGGTAATATAGGTGGTAAGTGGTCCTACCACTTTCCTTAAACAAGAAACTGTGGTCCCTTGCCTCCTTTTCTACCCCTGAGCTTCTCTCATCACTCCCTGCACCCTGTCCCCAATTTATTGACCTCAAATATTATTCTACCTAGTTGCAGACTAAAGTGAAGGTCTTAGCAGATTTTGGGACACATGGAGTGCAGCAGAGGTTATCATCGCACACTGTGTTTATAGCTTCACTCAGCCAGGGGTTTTTGGCAGTTTTCAGGACCATAGAGACCTCCTTTCAACACGGGAGCCAGTGTAAATACACAACAAAGAGACCACACCTGAGGAGGGTTTTCTGTCTATTTTAGTGACCTTGTTCGTGGCTGTGGGCCACTGGTGATCCTTCTCACCAATCAAATATTAAACTTCTCTTTCTGAAACTTCCCTTAGGCCTGCCTGAAGATTTTTGGTCCCCATGTTTTATGAGGTGATAAAGATTTTGAGCTTTTCAAAGACAAAGCTGGTTTGTATTTTTTAGATGACATTGTCATCATGATTACATTTGCCATGTAAATTAATTTTTATTTTTTTAAAGAGTAAGTTACTACTGAAGTTCCTCTTCTACTTGATAGTTGTGAGAAGACAAGATAAGTGCTTAGGTTTTGACATTCACAATCTATGTAACAGGAGGATGATCAAAAGTTGGATTTCTGATACCCGATGAAAGCCATATGGTAGGGCTGAGCTAAATCAGATTGAACAAAGATCTTTCCTTCCTGTTTCTACTGAGGCATGAATACTAATAAGTTAGTATGTTTTGGGTGCCAACCAAGTACCCATTTTAGAAGATCTTTAAAGAATATAAGAAATGAGTGACAAGATTCATGCACGTGAGGAACTTAATTATTAAGAAAGATTCTAACAAACTCTGGATCATTAACAGTTTGAAGGCATGGTTTTTTTTGTAAACTGAATATGAAAAGATGACAGGAAATAAATGGTTGAAATGTGTAATAAGAGTGGTGGTATTTGAAAAGAGGAAAGCTTGGAACATTTTTGGTTTGGTACACTCACAAATGTTGAGGGACCTAGCAGATTTGCAAAAATTGAATCTGGAAATTTGGTTCCTAGTGTATGAACAGTGTGGTCTGAGAGCCTGAGATAATTAGCAGAAATCAATCTTAAACTTGCTGGCATTAGTTTCCAAAGAGGCTGCTGACATGACTTGGTGCTATGCAAGACAAAGTTGACATGTAATGCAAGAGACATTAATTCTATCTGCCAAAACATTAAAAATATGCTTATTAAATAGAAATAAATATCACTACATATGTATATAAAATAACCACAATGAATATTTATAAGTATTGGATATAAATGAAAAAGAGAAAATTTCGTACGTGCTGGTTAGATATAGATGAAGCTGTTTTGCATGCTTCTCTTTCTTCAGTATTTAATTTGGAGATTTATCTACCTTATCATGTAACTTGATTTTATATTTTATGTGTAAGAAGGTGAATCAACTTTTCTGTATTGAAACAATCTTTGTTAACATTTTCAACATGTACTTTCACTTTAGTTGATTTATAATTGAAGCTTCATTGCTTTATTGTCATGTTTTATTCCTAATAGAATGTGCTTCTATATTTAAGGATGATATGGTGCAGAAATGTTGTTAAGCATACAAATTGATGGCATAATTTGCCCTTGACCTTGGATCTTGGTAGTTGCTAGAACACTGAGGAGAGAGCTTTTTTTTTTGGCCATGTGGGGGTCTTCCAAAGGCATCAATTTTAAAGCTAGACTGGAGCAATTACCATTACATTTATGTTAGAGGTTAACATTTGTATTATTTCCTCTTATTGCCTGGCTTTACAGAATGTTATGCCCCACTGCTTTTATTAAATCCAGGTAATAGAGGAAATAACAGTGTTATTAACCTCTAACACTGATGAAAAATTAGTCTTAAGTAAAACATGGTTTAAAATCAGAGCCATTGAGCCAGTACTTTAGCTGGTTCCCTGACCAAGCACAGAAAGGCTTTGTATACTCATTGTGCCTGTATTCATTATGATAAAAGTAAAACAAAGTATAACATGAAATAAGTCTCTAGGAGAAAAAGGGATTTGATTTGAATATGTACTATGTTCTTACTAGTAAATGTTATACGTTTGCATGATGTTATATAAATAAATATTTATCAGAAGAGTACCACTTTTCTATGACTGAAAGAGGAATTCGTTTTGATAACTTGATTACTTTCACAGAAAAGCACTTAGAAATTTAGTATATAATAATTGACCTCATCAGAAGTCTGTAGTTAGGTGCTTCCAAACACAACTATTGTTAAGCTGAGGATTACTTTAGAAAAATTCCCTTTTCTGTGCTTGTTTGCATTTAAAACAATAATTTTTCAAAGTGATTTTTGGGATTTAGGCAGAGTTTGCTTCCTTTGTTATACAATGGTTACACATGGTTTTGTTGGATGTTTATTCTAATTGAGACCATAAAGTTGTGAGTGAATTTATACAATTTAGGCAAATTATGAAATATAGACTTAGTCAATAAAATTAGAGTGATAATTTATTATAGGAAAATAAGATTTTGGTATCATAGTTTATTGATTATGTAATTGAAATAACCCTTTCAGATGTATTTTGTATGCTTTGATTAATAAATATTTTATTTAAATTTAATATTAAAGCAACACATTTCTATTAAGCAATGCATATGTGTATCTAAGTAACTTCAAAGGTTTTTCAATTGTCTGATTTTTAAATAAATCTCTCTGCCTAACATTTATTAGTGAATTGCCAAATTATTTAAAGGTATTTTTCTTTTGTGGAATAAAATATACTTCTTAATATAAGCATATTGGTTTCTAAATTACTCAGTATATTTACCATGATTTTGTAAATAATGTAGTAAAAGATTTCCTTTTAATCTATTATTTTAAATATAGAATTCATATAATTGATTAGAATAAACATCATTGAGAGAGAACATTGTATCTTATGTATTTATTCAAAGGATGGTGTTGGGTAACACTCGATTTAAGAGCTTTTGTGTGAATTAAATAAAACTGCACATATAGAAGTGTCTTGTAATTATGTAAACATTAAGTATTATATTATTCTCATGACTTATAGTGGGGAAGATGTATAGAAACTTCATAGTATTCATGGCATTTCTATAGTATAAGTTGTTTAATAGAAAATAACAAAGAAAAGTATGCATTGTACTTCTTAATCTTTAGGTAAATATACATTCCAGTTGCATGAACAGTCCTATGTAAAGGCTCAACAATCCGTTTACTTTTTAAATTAACAACCACTTTAATGGTTAATTGAGTATTTCTAAGCCAATAAATTACCCTTTAACATTACTGACTGGAAGCTTATTTAGTATCCAAAACAAGCCTGGCATTAATGAACTCATTCTCCAACAAAAGGAAAAGGAAGCATCAAATCTGAACTTTGGATGTGTTCGGTCCCCTTATTCTAAACACATTAGTACACTGTATTTTCCCACTTAGAGAAGCTTTTGTACACTGAGCATGTGGCTGTTTAAATGCCCCAGCGGGACATCCAGAGGCTGCAAAAAAGGGAAAAATTATTTGGAACAATTTGCTTTCGTTCAAGGGCAACCATTTTACAGCTGGTTTATTGCTATTCTTGTGCTGTTTAAGCTGTCTTTCATGTCAAAAGTCCTTTCCTGCTTACAGATCATCAGGAAGCATTCTGCTGCGTGCTGTTTGCCTAAGTTCCTCCAGGGCTCCGGGCCTTTGATCACGGATACCATTTGCAATCTGGTTAAAAATAGGAGGCTGCTGAGATAAGCTTGGGCGCTGGCAGTGAGGAAAAGGCCCTTTCCTTTTTCTCTTTTTTTTTCTTTTTTTTAAACTTTGTTATTTTGTTTTTTAGCATGTGAACACATAATCGAAGCAAAGAAAATAGTGCTTAGAAATTATAGTATGCTTAGAGGTGTGAAAAGTTTCTGTGACAAAAGGTTATTGGTTGTTAAAAAGTTCACTTTTTTGAAACCAGTGTCATTATTGTAGTAAGTTAAAGTTTTGAACGTAATGAGTACATTCTTTTCTTTGAGTCTTTTCTTTGAGTTTGACACAAACAATATTTGCTCTCTTACATTTAAAATACACTACTGGTTGCACAGCTTTCAAGCTTGTACTCCTAAGGATGGCATTTAAACCAGAAGCATATATATTTTTTTATATATTTTAGTGAGGAAAAATGTATTATTGTCATTAGCAAACCTAATATAAAAGAACAATAATATATTTTAAATTGCTATTAGGTAACAAGCATTGTAAGGATAAAATCAGAATAAAAGACTCATATTTTTATAATTTTGTATTGCTTATCATTTTCTAGTGCTTTCTTAAGTTTATCAACTTATTGAAAACAAAAGCGTGAAGATAGACATGATTTTTAAATTATAGTTTCTCTCAGAATTTTGATTAACATGATTGTATCATTCTTATGATGTAGGGGTATGGTGACTTTCATTACTGTTTGCTTAAGCAACAAATCAAATATATCACAAGCCAGGAAATTAGAGAATTAATTGGAAATGA
The DNA here is from genome assembly GCF_043159975.1 of Macaca nemestrina. Lineage (NCBI taxonomy): Eukaryota > Metazoa > Chordata > Mammalia > Primates > Cercopithecidae > Macaca > Macaca nemestrina. The sequence goes on along the minus strand of NC_092127.1, from coordinate 65,784,245 downwards.
AACGTAGCCTAGATGATAAAAGTGCAATAACTTTGGATACTAGAATATCAACATAAAATTCAACGTAGAATATTTACTGTGAAATAAAATGTGCTAGAAGGGATCTTGGGATTTTAATTAATTTTTCTGCCAGTGGGCAAGATCATTTATTTGTTAATTTACTCAAATAAAGATCTGTGCAAAGCTAAAACCTGTAAAATAAAGCAGAATAAAAGAGTGCCCTCCGAGGCTAAAAACATGTTTACTGTAATGCCACATGCATTCTTGGCAGTTTGGGGTACTGTGTATATTTTGGAGGGACAAAGAAGAATTAGTCAAAGGAAAGATTGTGGGAATACATTTGTAGAATGGAAGGTAGGTGAGGGATTAGAGATGAAGGAATCAGTTTATATGGATTTCAGCATGAAAGAGAGTTTAGAAAGAGAGTTCCTGAAGCTGCAATTGGTGCAGTTATGCCAGACTGGAACAACTTGGGATGGGAAGTGCGGTGGGGAGGCAGAGTGGACTGAACTAAACTGGCTGGGAGTAAAGTATGGGATGAAGTTTACAGTGCTAGGCGGGGTCAGATTATGGAGGAACATGTGCTGTGTACACTGAGTTGTATTAATTGTTGTATATGTATTTTTAATCAATAGTGTACTGACTTGTGCTGCTGAGTTTACTGAATTCATATTTTTAAAAACTCTAATTTGCCTTTCAAAATAAGGCATCTAAAGCTTATTAAGCATATAAAACAGGAAACTTGATAAGTTGTTCTTGTGTTTGTGTTTACATATTACCAAGTATATAATAGCTCACATTCCGGCAGAAACAATACTGTGGCTTAGTCATACCACGTTTCGTATTACAAATAGTTTTACGTAAAATGAATGCTCCAATCTATATCTCCAGAATGGAGACGGTCCTCTCTAAAAGGGGCTCCTTCATCCTGAAAACTAGCTCAGAGGTTTTTTTGAGCTTCGTGTCCTGTTTATCACTTCTTTGAGTACCTTAACCTGCAGTGTAGTTACCCTTGCCACACTGCAATATCCTAAAAAGGGCATCTTGTATCTCTGTCTCAAGGTAGTAATGGAGTTGAAATGTATATCAGGGAAAAGGTCAGGATTTCATTGAAAAGATGGAATATACATTTTGCACTAATGTCTGAAAAATCAACTTGCTCATTAGTTATTAAAGGACCACAGGCGCAAGCAGTGCAATTTTTGCAATTCTCTTTCCTGATATATTCTAGCATGGTCATTTGCCCCTAAGCCTCAGAAGGTTAACTGGATCTCATAATAAGTGAATGCACCCAATCACTCATGATTTTGGAAATTTTTAAATTGTTATTGTTTAGGCATTAACACTGGAATATCAAATTTGACTTTCTTTTTATTGAGTGGGATTGTTCTAAATTTGCTGGTTTTATGACTTTTGTAATGAAAATTATTAAAAATGAACACTAAAGACCAACTTAAATAAAAAATTACCTGTGTTGCTCAAATACGTTTTTTATCTACATGTCTAGAAAATAGGTTTATGGAAATTTAAATCTGCTTTGAGCTCTTTGGGACAAGTGTAATAGCACTAAATCACGTATTCAACATGCACCACAGGTGGTCACTGTGTGGTAGTGTTGCTGGTCAATGAAGTGACTCTTACTAACAAGGAAGAAATAGGAAAAGCAGGGGGTTGAGAAGGCAAGGCTGGACACCATTGTGTGATTAAAGTAGAAAGTGTTTTTCTAATATAGTTCTGTGCCTTATTTGTCTCTCCTCTTTTTTTTTCTTTTCTTTTTTCTTTTTTTTTTTTTTTTTTAAATCTTTTTGTCCTACCGTTTTGCTTTCTTTTTTCACCTGTTCTGTTTTGCTGAGATGTTAAGTTGTAGGCTGTATTCTGGGTTTAAGTTGGTTGTACAAGTATCAGAGATAATGATATTTTGAATTTGTTAAAAGGCTTTTATCTGAAAATTGTCAGGGTATTTTTGTAAAGCAAGCAGAAAACACGAGAGGGGCAATGAAAACATATTTAGCCTTAAGACCCATAGATTTTTCTGTTAGATCCATACAACTCAATAGAGAATGTCATGAAAATTCATCCATGAGTGAGAAAACTGGCTGCATGATATCTACCATGTAACTCCACATCAAGAAAGGCATCACCATTTCATTCACTCTAGGCTTTCATTAAATTCACTACACTAGAGTGAGAGACCTGCCTGTACTCTTAAAAGAAAGGGAGGGGGCTGGGTGTGGTGTCTCATGCCTATAATCCCAGCACTCTGGGAGGCCGAAGTGGGCGGGTCACCTGTGGTGGGGAGTTCAGGACCAGCCTGACCAACATGGAGAAACCCGATCTCTACAAAAAATACAAAATTAGCCGGGCGTGGTGGCACATGCCTGTAATCCCAGCTACTTGGGAGGCTGAGGCAGGAGAATCGCTTGAACTCAGGAGGCAGAGGTGGCAGTGAGCCGACAGCATGCCATTGCACTCCAGCCTGGGCAACAAGAGCAAAACTTTGTCTCAAAAAAAAAAAAAAAAAGAAAGAAAGAAAGAAAGGGCAATGAGCTTACCTAGATGATGGGTTGATAGGTGCAGCAAACCACCATGGCACATGTATACCTGTGTAACATTCAGCATATGTACCCCAGAACTTAAAAAACAAGCAATGCTCAATGTATCTTTAATGTGTTTATGTGTTTACCTTGACTAATTTTATAGAATAACTATCTTATCTAAATACACTAGAACTATCAACTCCATATTTGTTATAGTGTAGTTAATGTGTAATATCTCATCCCAAAGTAAACATATTTAAAGTTGCCGGGCGCGGTGGCTCAAGCCTGTAATCCCAGCACTTTGGGAGGCCGAGACGGGCGGATCACGAGGTCAGGAGATCGAGACCATCCTGGCTAACACGGTGAAACCCCGTCTCTACTAAAAAATTCCAAAAAAAAACTAGCCGGGCGAGGTGGCGGGCGCCTGTAGTCCCGGCTACTCGGGAGGCTGAGGCAGGAGAATGGCGGGAACCCGGGAGGCGGAGCTTGCAGTGAGCTGAGATCCGGCCACAGCACTCCAGCCTGGGTGACAGAGCGAGACTCCGTCTCAAAAAACAAAAACAAACAAAAAAAAAACAACTCAATAAGCATCATATATATAATTTCACTTAGTAGAGTAGCTTATTATCTTCACTAATGGCTTATCAATGAAGGAAAATTTATTTCAAAGAGGACCATTATACGGATATATCAGGAATTAGTGTTATCTTAGGTTGTATCTTCACAAGGAAGAGATATAAAGATATTTCTTATTATTGCAGCATATTTATATGCTAAAGCATGTTCTCTTAAGGGATCATATCTTTGGCAGAAGAAAAGACATAAAAGAATTCTAAAAGTGGCTACGATATTGAATTCCACAGTACCAGAAGATTAATCTGCCACAATTTCTTTTGCTTTAATCACTATATGTCTTAGGTTTTCTCTTCTTTTTGGGTACTTCCTTTCTTAATGGTAGTTGAATTCTCAGAGTTTAGCGTACTGTACTTCTGGAGGAGTGGAGAGCTCTAGAGAAACTCAAATACTTCTTTTTACAAAATGTATATTTGTTTTATTCATGATTTGTCATGTTCTGGAATACAAAAAGTAATTATAATAATGGTTGAATTTAACAAAAAATTTTTAACTTCAACTTAAAACATGAACTCATTAATCTCATTCAATGGCAATATTCAATGCTTAAAGAAACAAAAACAAACATGTACATAATTGTGCAGTTTTCATAAGGGTTTATTTTATAACTGGTGGATAGCACATATAACAGTTAAATACATTTAAATAATGTATAGGTGACTACACAATTGCAGCACTGGTAACTAGATAGATAACCAATTCAACCAAAAACCAGCTAACAAGTAACAGTCTAAATATTTAAAAAACAACTCTTGTTTAAGTCATCTTTTGTTCTGAACACATTCTTAGGGGGGCAAAAGCCTGCTGGTCACACATTAAGGCCAAATCTTCTGATATCCATTCTCAGGGGCTACTTTTAGCTGGATTAAGCCTCTACCTCTAGGGCAAGCACACATTTGTGGCCTCCAGTATCAATGCTCTTCCTGTCTACCAGAGCAGACAATGTAAGATTTACACCAGGCCTCAGAATCTGAGGGTAGCCTGCCCCAGTCAATATAGAGTTGTTGACTTTTGAATTGAACATTGTAAAGGATGAATAGCCAGATAAAGCGATACATAGGGTGAGGTCTGGAAGAGTCCTGAGCCTGGGGGCGTCCGTCCCTGTGGAGTTGGTGTGCACCACTCTCCCAGTATGTGGATGTGTTCTTTTTCACCTCATTGGAAGCCCTGAACTTCTCAAATACTTCTAATAAGAAGCATTACACAGTAGTTTTGGGGGAGACCATTGGAAGGTGATCTCCCATTTAGGAGATGAACTTTCATACTGGAAAGGCTTGGCCTTTCAGATATCTGATGGAGAGCTACATGCGTCATTTATGATGGTCCTGAGACCTAGACCATTGGGGTAGTCACACTACTGAGGATAGAACACTTCACACAGACTTCTAGATGTGAAACTTTGTATAACTTTGAGGAGAAGGCCCGGAATTTAAAATACCAAGATTTTATGAGTAATTGTAGGTAAACATAGTTTTCTAAGGGAAAAGTCCATTGTGGCATTCATTCTCAAGGAGTCAGATCCCACTAAAAATAGAAACATATCAAACCCCAAAAATCTCAAATGAATCTCAGTCTTAAGGAAAGAGGATTGTGTAGGCAGATTTTCCCAGCATGGGGAGAAACAGTACATAGAAGCTTTTGAGTCCAGGGCAGTTTTTATTTTTATTTTAGAAATCCCTATGTGAGAGGTACTGAGAAAGAGAAATATTTTGGTCTTTGCAAATTTAGGAGACTTTACAATTAAAATTATAACAATCAGAGGTAACTCATGAGGAAAACTGCTGCAAATATTCAATGTACAAAATTCCTAGACATTAGGCATTCACAGATATTGGGGAGTTCATATAGGAGAAAAACCTTAGAAGTGTGCTGAAACTTCATCTAGGACTAAATGACACATTTGCGGATGTTACCCCTTCCTCTGAGCAGACATAGCCTTGCACCAGGGCTTCTGGCTTGGTGAGCAGAGGATCACCTCATATTTTCCCCTTGTTCGGTGAATTGCTAGTGCAATCGTATCAGTCGCCCTCATTGTACTGAGTTTCCTGGCAGTGAGCAGGCCTGATGACATTCTACCTGGTTTTGTTTGTATTTTTTGAAAGCATACTGCATGTATCTTTTGGATTCATACTCAATATACTCAAGTGATAGATGGGGGTGATTATTTTCACTTTGGAAGTTTATTTGCTTTACAAAAGAGTATAGGATGATTTATTTAAAAATAATTTCTTCCATGATTTAATTTATGAAAGATTAAGCTTGCATCTAATAGGTAAAATTCACTCTTAAAATTTTTTGTTGTCAGTCTAGCAAAAATTATAGCGATGGTAAGTCGTTGAAATGATTACAATATGGAATGTCTACTCTCTTTTTTTTTTTTCTTAGTTTAAGGAAGTTTCAGACATACTTACACACAAATATTTATGGTAGATTGTATTATTGTTCTAAATTGTTTGTTCACTCCTTACCCCTGAGAAGACAACGCATTCTTACGCTGTTGATTTGAGGCTTGGCCTTGTGATCTGCTTAAGCCAAGAGATACGCCACATCTGAGCAGTTCTTTTCCTTGTAGCCCCTGCCATGTGAGCAGTGTGTACAATGCTGCTCCTTTAGCATGGATCCTGGGATGAGAAGACTCAGGGAGCAGGCTCTGCCAACACACAGCCTGCAGCAGAGCCGCAGCCAGCAGTAGTCCTCATTCAACAGGAGCAAGAAAAAACTGCTCGTCATCTTTAGCGCTGAGATTTGGGGGTTGTCTGTTATCACAGAAAGTACTGTCTCATAGAAGTTTGTAATATAACTACTACTACAACAACTATTGCTATAATGTTTATAGCAATCATTGCTGCTTTACATTGCAACGGTATTGTTGCTTGCAAGCTGCTATCAAATAGATGACCTTGCTGGAAACTCACAGCTACAAGGGCAGGTGAGGAAGCTGAAGTAATGAGTAAGAGAAGTTAATGAATTATCCCAAGGTCAAAGTGCTGGAAAGTAGGACAGGATTTGAACTCAGATTTTCTTATTTCAAGTTGTCCTTTTTCTGGACGTTAGTTTACTAGTCTCCAATACACTTTACAGAGTTCTCAAGGTATCTTAAGTATAGCATGCCATCTCAATTGTCCATCACTTCACCAATAGAGACCCTGTCTCTATAGGTACTTCATCATACAATTCCCTCACTGGCATTTCCAAGGCCTTCTAGTAGGTTCAGGAGAAAGATGAAAATCCTTAACATGTTTGACACAATTCTGACTTGTCTAAGTTCTGCACATCTCCCAAGCCTCAAATGCCTCCTTAGTTGCTTCCTGGATTGCTCTCTGGCCTCCAGCTACACTAATGGTTTTGGAAGCCCATGGAGAGGTCTTGCCTTTTTCAGCCACAAGGACTTTGTGAATATAATATTTTTCTACCAAAATGTCACCTCTGTACCCTAAATTCTTACCATGTACCATCCTCATTCTCCTCACCATGTATTCTTTCTCTGGATCTCTACTCAATAGACAATGGCCGAGAGACCTCCCCCGACTTTCTGATCAGGTCAATCCCCATACTTAAAGGGCATTTACCTCTGCCTCAGCGGTGGTTGATGTGGTTCTCTTTGGGTAATATCTCTTGTTCCTTTATTATTCTATTTATCATCACTTGTTTATTCATTTTGCTCACCCTAGTACCTAGCATACTGCCTGCTACATAGGAAGTATTCAGCAAACTTTTCTTAAATCTCTGAATATTCAGATACAATGCTGAACGCTAACTATTCAGCTGCAGCACTGCAGCTGAGCTGTCAGAAATGGGGTAGAAGTGTCTTGAGTTTTGATAAGGAGAGGGATCTGCTTGTTACATGAACTGGAAATAGTGATGAGATGGAAATTTGGTGTGAAGAAGCCAAGAGGTCATTTGTGGTCATTGTAACATCACTAGGTAATGATCAGAGAGGCAATAGAGAGCATCCCTCAGTGGCTGTGTCTACACAAGACTCACCGCTTTGAAGAAGCACATGCCAAGAACTCACATCCCTTTAGTGGCTTAAGTCTTTGAACTTTCTTTCCAGTTTTCATAAAAGTTTTGTTTACAGGCTTCACCAACAGTAAAGCTAAGACGTTTGCATGTGTTTTACCAGCCCTATCATTTCAGTAGGGGTGGATTTCTGGAAGATTATTTTTCTCTGCAGATTTTATTATTTTTTCCCCTTTGTTTTAATAAATAACATCTTTCAGGCCAAGTAGAAAAGAGGATGAAGTATATCCAGTAAATCTAAGGATGGCACAATGGCAACTACTATTACGGAGCACTAACTGCTTTCTGGTATTATTATTTAGTTATGAGGGCAACATAGGTTGTTCATGTCTGTATTTTCATATGTCTTTTCATTTTCTATCCTTTTATTTTTAGTAGAGATCTGTTAAGGATTTTCACTCTTTTTCACTGGGCTGCTTTTCAATTTTATTTCACAGGTAGCAATATTAGATTTCTACTAAAAAATAAAAACAAACTATAACTCTTTGCAAGTTTTCTGACAAATTTAGGCATGTGTGGGGTATTGGACTTAGGATTTTTAGAATAGTAGGTTAGTTTATGATGACAAAAAGAGAGAAGTGGTACGGGAATAGAAAAAAGTAGCAATTGTTTGCCTGCAAGGATCCAATTTGAGAAGATGAGGATGGCATGAATATAGTACATGCTGCATACCAGTGTTCAAGTTAATGATGGACAGTGGTTTCTTAAGATTATAATGGAGCTGAAAAATTCCTTTCACCTATTGATGGTGTAGCCATCATAACATCATAGTGTCGCACATAACCTTTTCTATGCTTAGATATGTTTAGACACACAAATGCTTACCATTATGTTACAATTGCCTACAGTGTTCAGTACAGCAACATGCCATACAGGTTTGTAGCCTAGGAACAATAGGCTATACCATATAGCCTAGGTGGGTAGTAGGCTGTACCATCAGATTTTTGTAATTACACTCTACGATGTTCACACAAGAACAAAATCACTGAATGACACATTTCTTAGTATATATTCCTGTGGCTAAGCAACACATGACAGTATTGATGTGGTCAGAGAGCAACGGACAATGAATAGGAACACACAAGTGATGGGCTAGCCTGGAAAATATCTCAGTGTGAGCTACAGGGAAAGATAAGATCTCATCGCAATGCTGGGGTGACTGCATCAGAATGTGCTCAAATCCCAACATACACGTACATTTCCTAACCTGGATCCTCTGTTTCAGTCTAGAGTACATTCAAGTCATCTCTGATGTAGGTCCTGCTGCATGGCCCAGAGCCCCATAATTTCTTTAATTGTCTAAAGGTTCCCAGTCTTTGGGGAGTTTATGGTCTGGTTAAGAAGACTTAACTTTTTAAGAAGACTTAACTTTTTCTATTAATAGTGACACACAAACTGATATAGTTTGGATATTTGTCCCTCTCAAATCCCATGTTGAATTGTAATCACCAGTGCTGGAAGTGGGTCTGGGTGGAAGGTGTTTGGGTCATGGGAGAAGATCCCTCATGGCTTGGCCCTATTTTTTGTGATAGTGCGTGAGTTGTCGGGAGATCTAGTTGTTAGAAGTGTGTGGCACCTCCCCTTTCACTCTTTGTCTCACTTGCTCCTGCTTTCTCCATGTGACATGCCAGCCCCCTACTGTGCCTTCTGCCATGACTGTAAGCATCCTTAGACCTCTCTGGAAGTCAAGCAGATGCCAGCACTATACTTCCTGTAAAGCCTGCAGAACCATGAGCCAGTTAAATCTCTTTTCTTTATAAATTACCCAGCCACAGGTATTTCTTTATAGCAATGCAAGAATGACCTAATACGCATACCTTCTTTCCTTCCATGATATCTACAAAAGGTTACATCTAGTTAGTTGAATATAGTTTAGAAACAATCCTACAGCTGCCAAAATAGGTGATGGCACAGTCTTAGTAATGTAAAATAATAAGATTTGCTAATGTTTGCTATCACTTGCCATTAGTTCAAATAAGTTCTTCTGTTTGGTCTCTGAATCAACACAGTAACAAAAGGTGATTCCATGACTCATTCTGTCACCAAGTGGCAATGTCCCTGATCTGTCTCCCTTTTGCTTGGCCATGCCTATTTTCGGATCTTCTGGTAGAAGTCTAATACGTATATTCCAAAACTTTTGATTTTTTATCTTCTATTTTCAATTTGCTCTATCACTTTTCCTCTTTGATATTTTCACAAGCCCTTTATCCCTTTATTCTGTTTTCCTTTTCTCTACCATTCTTCATATAATTTACCCATCTTTGCCATCAGTTTTCTAGTCATCCTCAGCCAGGATGTGAGCATACTTCCTTACAACATATTCTTCATTGTAATATAAAATGTTACAGCAATTCAACCAAATTCATATATTTTTCTTTACTTAAAAATACTTATGACATTATACTTATTTTTTTTATATGGGTAGGTCTCTCCTCTGTGATGTCTCCTCATCTTGCTTAGGAACTTATCATAGAGATTTTTCCTATGGCTAAAGACCACAGAATCTAGGCCTTTGCATGTGGGAATAATAAGACACACCTTCTGTGTAACAGCTTCATTTCTGGATAGGGACCAAAGATGTACCAGGCTGGAACCCTTGTATAATTTTCTTATGAATATAGAAAAATGATAATTTCAATAGCATTTTCATCATTATAGGTTCTGGGTGTATCTGCTATACCAGTGCTAAATGGTTTCATTTCTCTCTTTTTCCGTGTAGCTTCCATTGAATTTTTCTGATGGCCTCTGAAAAATCAGAAAAAACAATTTTTCTCTATTTCTGGCAATGAAAGAGAAGAAAGATTCTTTAGGTATATTTCCTACTGTACCGTTTTCTCTTTGATACCAAAGGAATGGGACGATTACTTCATTAATTATAATATGGAATTATATAACCAAATAAAATGATTTTATATGATCCAGCAATTTCATTTCTGGGCATACACCTAAATGAAATAAAAGCAGGAATTTAAAAAGATACTCTACATCAATATTCATAGCAACATTTTTCACAATAGCAAAAAGGTGGAAGTAACCCAAATGTCCATTGAAGGTTGAATGGGTATACCAAGTGTGGTTTGTACACACAATGGAATATTACTCAGCCTTGAAAAGGAAGAAAATTCTGACACACGCCACAACATGGATTAAACTCGACATTATGCATAGTGAAATAAGCCCATCATGAAAGGAGAAAAATACTCTGTGATTCCACTTATATGAGGTACCTAGAGTAATCAAATTCATAGCAACAGAAAGTAGATGGTGGTTGCCAGGATCTGGGGGAAGGGATGAATAAGAAATTATTGTTTAGTGGGTACAGAGTTTCTGTTGTGCAAGATGAATGTAGTTCAGTGCTGGTGATGATTGCACAACAATGTGAATGTACTTAATGCCACTGAATGGTACACTTAAAACTGGTTCAAAAAGTAAATGTTATGCATATTTTATCATGATTAAAACAATAATAATTTTAGATTGCACCTCTAAAATGTGAAACTAATTGTAAGTTGCCTACTTTGTGCCAGATGGTGGACTGGGTACTTTACATACATTATTTCTGATAAATATGATTCTCATTTTACAAGTGAGGAAACAGAAGTACATCAATGCGGCCAGGCATGGTGGCTCATGTCTAATCCCAGCATTTTGGGAGGCCAAGGCGGGTGAATCACATGAGGTTAGGAGCTTGACACCAGCCTGGCCAACATGATGAAACCCCATCTCTACTAAAAATACAAAAATTAGCTGGATGTGGTGCCGCGCACCTGTAATCCTAGCTACTCGGGAGGCTGAGATAGGAGAATCACTTGAACCTGGGAGGTGGAGGTTGCAGTGAACCGAGATCATGCCACTGCGCTCCAGCCTGGGTGACAGAGCAAGACCCCATCTCAAAAAAAAAAAAAGAAAAGAAGTAAATAGAGGCTAGCTTTGATGAAGTTAAGCAATTCAGCAGCAGAAATGTGATCTGAATCCAGGTCTGTGTACTCTCTCCATTAACCACATCTCTGCTCTGCTACTGCTCACGGGGAACTCACATATGTGTGCAGGCATGCACATACGTCTCTGTATTTTTGTCTCTATGTTTTATTCCCTAGTTTACAATTAATTTTGTTAGTTACTATAAATACAAATGTTGAGGCTAACCACTTCATTAATATCGCAAAGTTAATCCACATAATCGCCTTATAGTATGTGGCATGTACCAATTCTCATTGCCAAACGAATCTGTGAGGAAGAACTGCCCAAATACAAACAGCTTTATTGGATGCCTCAGGAAGCAGGGAATTAGAGTGATTGCTTAGGCTTCAGGCTTTGCAATTACAACCTGACATTTTGGTAACAGAAATTTAAAATTTAAGTTCCAAAAAGGCTTAAGACCAAGTCTGTCATTTGACACTTTTTTTCCCTCCACATTTTTGAGAAAAGAATGAATTACTTAGAAATGGATCTTGTGGAACTGCTAGGAAATTTTTCTACGTTTTTTTGGTCTCTGAAATGAGCTTACTTAATGTGTGTTCATTGTGTAAAAGAAGCAATCTGTCTGGTATAGACAGGAATTGGATCCTCATGGTAAACAAAATTGCCTCAGCCTTGCTGAAGCATGTACTTTCTAAGTAGTGGGCACAGAGACAGTGTAATTGGCTACCTCCTGGTTGTAAGTATAGGTATGTTAAATGTGGGCCTGAGGGAAACCTCCATTTTGGGTTGTAGTTTATTATTAGGTGAGGAAATTACTGGACACCTCCAGCTGCCATTAATCAGCCACAGAGTCAGACTGGAGCCAAGGGAGAAGCCTGTGGGTGGATTCTGCCCAGTGCTGTGGAAATACAAGAAGACAGAGACAAATGTTTTCCAGCCTAGCAGCTCTAAACTCTGCCCTTTCACAGTCCTTAACATGCATGTTCAAATTGATTTAGTCCATTTACCCCCTCAACCTAACCATCTATTTTCCTTGAAGACTGACAGTTTTATGTGTTGCTACCATGTTATTATGTGTTGCTGCTCTGCTGGTAGCTATAGTATTTCAGAAACATTTACTTCCAGACATAAAGGATGAATGGGGGGGGGGGGGCGTGTAGAGAAATGGAGGTGAGGTTGAGTCATTTTAATTCCTTTTTTATAGGGTGCAAAACATGCCCATCGTGGCACTGACTTTCTCTCTCCCTCTCGTTTTTTCTTTATTCCATTTCTGTGTCAATGATTTCCATGAAAAATCCTTGAATAACATTTCCGACCTGAGAAACGCATCTGTCAGGTGATGTCAACGCCTGGCTTACTCCTCTTCCTGTTGGGTTGCAAACACGGCCTTCTCTCACGGTCCTGGAATGCTGACACGGTCGGGCAGCCAGAGCCTAACACAGGTAGGGTCAAGCTGAAAACGTGGGCAAGCCCTGCTGTCCTCAGCCTGACTTTGGAGGGAATGGGAAGAACCTAGACACAATGTACTGTCTTTGCTGCTATGTAAATTCAGAAAAGGGAAACGGTGGAGGTAAAAGCAAGACCACAAATAGCCTTTTGTCAGCTGCAGGGAGGTCAGTCAAGACATTCCAAGTATTTGTCCAATGAGAGATATTTGCTTCAGGGTAAGTGGGGATTCAAATCTGACCCCCACCCTCAACATTTTTGGAACTGGATGAAAGTGCCTTATCTGAACATGTAAGAATATTTCTGGCACTGAAGGCCAAAGACTAAAACTCTGAGTTAAAATAAATACTCAGAGAAGGAAAGGAAACAGTGAGGTGAAAGGTTTGATCAGATATGAACCTCTGAACTCACTGACTACCATATCCTTGTTTTATTCTATCCGGTTTTCGTGTACGAATCCATGCAAAGGCAAACAGAGAGACTCTCCTTTTACTTTTCCTGCTTTTGTGTGGACAAGTAGAAAATGAAAATTCTATTGATTTATGCTACACAAATAAAAATAAAACACAGAAAATAAAATTAGGCAATTTGAAGTGTGTAACCAAATATGAAAATTTTCTGTTATTTCCTGTGGGTCAGGTCTCAGATATGCATAGAATCTGATTCTATTGAGTAGTCATGATGATTACCTAGTAATAGAAAAAGGTTTTAAAGTAGTACCTTGAGAGCAAATTATTTTATAATGAAATAGAATCTGAGGAACATTGAGTGAGACAGACATGCTTATATGGATATACACACACATAAACCTATATATGTAATTTCTTTAAGGATAAAACCTTATTACTCTAGCATAAATTAAACTTATGGTTCAGGGTTGTAGTCACCCAGTGACTTTTGACATGGGTCCACTTTGGGCTGCTGGAGGTTTCTGGGAGGAGTCCCTGAGTGGGTATTGAGAGGGTGTTTGTGGTGATCTTTACATCATCAGCATTTAGATGACAGTCCTTGTTTTCCCTGCAGTTCTCAGGGTTTGCATGGTTGACTGTTCCTAATCAGAGGTCACCTCAGTGATGCACTGAGTTCCTCTGAAGCAGGGCACCCGTAGGCCCCTAGGGAAATGAAGCATGTGGCTCCTTCAGCCATTCAGTCTCCGTTTGATGACTATGGAATGACTGAGAAAGCCTCACAGACATTCACAGGCTTTTCTTCACCCTTGTGCTCAAATACTGTTGTTGGTTTGGTGCTGGGAGCTTTGATTCAGATTGCCTTGCAAGGTCGAGGGTGGCCAAATGAATTACCTGTATTGCCTTCTGCAACCACTGAATTTTCTTTGATGGGATTCCATGAAAATACCATTTGACAACACAAACCTCGTTCAGTTTGAAGAGTTGATGGATTGTAAAACTACTATAGGGAATCTTTTCCTCTTACAATGAACTTTAACAGTTACTTAAAATATCTTTTTAAAGGGCATGGGAGCATGTGTCCATAAAGTACTTAGTCATTTAGAAAGTTACCTTTGTTGCTGGCACTGTAATACAGAAGCTTTCAACACTATTGGCAAGTGGGAGATTGTCTAACTGTTTGTTCTGAATCCAAAATTGGGATATATGTTGTAAAACATTATGACTGTCTTTATGGGAACCACAGAACAGTCTGTTTAAAATTGAGAATTTTTCAGAAAATTGGAGCTAGTGATTGCCATAGTAATAGCTTAAATAATTAATATTTTGGCATCCTTCCATCATATTTTACCTTTATAAAACTTTTCCCTAACAAAGTATGATAAAAGTTAACCAGTAAAAGCATTTCTATTTGAATTATCTAAGGAATTCTCTCAAGAGTCAGAGAAGAATCTAGATAGAGAAAGCACTTGTGGTAAAATTGGTCGCCTTAACCTGCCACTTTTTTCATGCTGGCAGAAAGTTAGTAACCCAGTATGGCTTTCTGGTGCAGAAACGAAGCTTGAGAATGATTAGCAAGGTATGAACAACCTGTACTTAAAGACTTAGAAATTTGCTGCACTGTCTTCATCTTTTAAATAAGCATACCTCTTCAACTGTAAACGAAACCTCTCAGTGACAATTTCTATCTGAATAAAATTCACTGCTTGATAACTGTTTTTAAACATGCAAGTGTTGGTGTACAATAAATAATGACTCTTTTTTTCCGGCTATGGCCTTGTTATGAAGTATTCCTTAAAAAGACCTGAATCCATAAAAAATGTGAGATGGTAATAAGTGACCATAGCTTATACAAAATAAGGATTTATGCTTCACAGGGAAGATGAAAAGTAATAAAAGAGGCAGACTAAATCTTATTCCAAAGTGTAAATTGTCATAGTAAATAAAGCTTATTTCTTACATTCTTTCTGCCATATCATATTCATGGAAAGGGCCAGTCTTTTGCCTTTTCTCCTTTTCTATAATTCTGTAGGACACTATTAGATATAATATATATATATAACTGCTACTTTTGACCAAAGGAAAATGGCCCTGGTCATCCTTTAAGTTCAGTGAATTCAGGGAGCTAATTGTAAGGTCAGGGTACTGTACTTTGACCGCGTAAGGAGGAAGCCCTTTTAGTTGTGCAGCCATATACTTCATCGTGGTAATACGATATTACAGCATATAAACCAAAGAAAGGGGATCAGGATAAAGAAGCCATGGAGAAAGGACACACAGTCACCTGGATACTTAATTCTTTTTAGTTAAATACTTGTGACTGAGTTATGTTTAGGCTACAAGAGGAGGCAAATGAGTTTGGAAGACTCAGTACGGACACCCATTACCAGTTTTGTCAAACAGTGTCTGACCCAGCATCAACATACTGGAAGAATACACGTTACTTTCCAGAATTCTAGAAAATACAATCCAGTTAGAATAAGTAGCAGTGATTTCTTTCAGCTGCTTTGTAATCTTAAATCATTCTACTCCACATACTTCAACACGGGGATTGGACAAATACGAGAGCTGGCCACCATCACTGCATCTCATTATTTTATTCAAACTATAGATAATTTGATTCCATATCCATTTTTATTTTTAATCAGAGCTTACCTGCCTTTCTACTCCCATTAATGGCAAAAGCCACGATTACTTTTGTGCAGTCTTCATAGATATTTGTTCTTAGGGTACTTTGGTAAAATTCAGGAGCCTGGAAAGTAAACAGAGCATTTTATTGTTTGACGAAAGAGAAACCGCAGGAGTGCTGTGACAATAGTGTGTCCAAGTTGCCTTACACTACAGGTGTACATACTGTTCTAGGACATTTAAAAATACAGAGAAAATTCCACCTAGAAATTTGCATTTTGATTTGAACTTCTCCTTGTGGGTGATCATCCAATTTACTCAAGAACTTTAAAATACTACATGGTTTTTCTTAATTATGTGTGTGACTAGACTTCTTTTCTCCCTCCCAATTCTGATATTTTATTATTTTGTGATTAAAGACACTGGATCTAGCTGCTTGCTGTGTAAGGAGCACAATGCCTGAAGAATAAGTAACACTCTCCTTGCTCCTCTTCCTATTCTATTTTTTGATGACTGGTGAATTTCATAGAACTTAGCCCCGCATATGTTAAAGACAGTTTCAGAAATTTTGTGAAACTTTTAATAAATTATTACCTTGGTGCTCAACTTTGATTTAGTGATCATTATGTTAATTAATGCTTTCCAAACTGCTGAGGTTTGGTTAAGTCTAGATTATAGCAGCTTGAATTATGACATGCTTTATCTTATATTTTAGTTATCAAAACCATACTGCATTAGCCTTCAGGAAATCTGGCCAGTTTCATGATAAATTGACTCAGCCTTGTAATGCATAATTCACTTGCACAGCTGTGTAGTCTGGCGTGTTCTCTGAGGGATGTAGTTTTACTTGTAGGTTTACATCAAGAAAATCTACTCCAATAAGTTTGATTTATACCCCAGAAACATATAAAACTGTGCATACTGATTTAACATAAACCCAAATTATATATTTTTAATAAACACTGAATATATTTTTTCTTAAAACTCACATGCCAAGTTTTAAAGAAAGGCAGAAAATTTTGTGAAAGTTTTTTTACTTCATTCTAATAATGGATCCCTCATTTAGAAAAATCTTGTTTTTTGTTTTTTTTTTTTTTCCAGTCATAGTTCCAATAAAAATGTTTTTTAGTAGTAATTTAAAATAGGTGTTGAATTTTTTATTATGAAGAGGTTATTGGGCATAGTGGCTAAGAGTATGAGTTTGAAATCATAGACTGGAAGTATTCCTTTTTTGTTTTCAAAATTGTTGAATGCCATTAACAATTAATTGCTGTTAACCAATATATGCGAATGTGTGCTTTCTTTCATCCCCATCTGTGATTGAGATAAGGACAACAGGGGAATGTAGAAATCCCCCTAGCACTGATTCAATCCCCAATGAGGTCATAGTCCTGGTTACACTTAGAAAAGGTAGGATTCCATGGACCTTATTAAAATGACACCTCTTAGCCATGAACAGCCCCAGGCATTGTATAAACTGTTAAAGTCCTGCAGTGATATTGTTTCAATGTAGAGAATATCTCATTGACAGTCATTGACTTAAAATATCTCCATCAAACTTTAGCAATGCGTAGTTTTGAAGGTTTTAGGAGGGAGGCAAGAGAGTTTTTCTGAATGTTTGAAAAAATAATCGTTTTAGGAAGAATGTTTAGGAAATGAATTTTTACTTTGGTTTTGCTTACCTTTGAGGAAGTTCAGAAATTTCAACTTAAGCAGTGGAAGAAATTCAATTTCAGGGGAGCCTTTTTTTTTTTTTTTTAATTTCTTCTTTTAAAGGACTTAAGCAGTGGAAGAAATTCAATTTCAAGTGAGTATTTTTTTTTTTTAACTTCTTCTTTTAAATGATTGGTGGCATAGACATACCCTTCTTAACCAGAGGTTCATTTCAAAGACTGTGTTGAACACAGTGGGCCTAGCTGATATGCCTGTAATCCCAGCATTTTGGGAGGCCAAGGTGGGTGGATCACTTGAGGTCAGGAGTTCGTGACCAGCCTGGCCAACATGGTAAAACCACGTCTCTACTAAAAATACAAAAAAAATTAGCCAGGCATGGTGGTGTGCACGTGTAATCCCAGCTATTTTGGAGGCTGAGGCATGAGAATCCCTTGAACCTGGGAGGTGGAGGTTGCAGTGAGCCGACATCGTGCCACTGCACTCCAGTCTGGGTGACAGAGCGAGACCTTGTCTCAAAAAAAAAAAAAAAAGAAGTCCTACATTTTACTTCCATTTGACTGTTATTTTCATGGCCATTGTCATTATTCCTAATTGTCAAAAATATTAAATAGAGATGAAGATGAAATTAATACTAAATTTTTATTCTTTATTAAAATGTTTGAATGATTATTTGATGGAGATAAATTTGTATAACTTACATGTCAAGTATTCTTTTTATGATTTTATGTACATGCTTACTATTACATAATCAATTTTGTGAATAGCAACAAGGTAAGAGTGTTGTATAAATACCAAGTATCGATTATATTAAATACTTATTTTTATGTATTTAACAATATTATAAACCGATAGCTGAAATCCAAATATTGTGTGCTTAGATAGCCTTTCAGGGTCACAATATCACTAGAATAGAATCTTTGACCTATACAGTATAACTAAATTTTGACAATACTTCAAAATTTTTAGGCAGTTTACTTTATGGATTCGTGGTTGTTTATGTATCTAGTATGATTTTAAAATATAGATCATTTACTAAAGCATATTTGATAATGTAAACTCTATTTCAAGCAATTTGGTTTCTACTTTCTGTTTCCCTCAACAGTCTAAGACAGAAGAAAACTGCAGAAGATTGCTACCCATTCAAGTAGAAAAACTCAAGCTGGAAAATTAACAGCACAGCTGGAAAGGCTAATGAACTTAGCATTTAAAAATGCTTGTAGAGCTGCCAGATCTACCCCTTGATCCCAGAGGTAGCTGTTTTTGACATAATCAACCAATCATGAAACTTCAGAACCTTTTAAATATCACAGTGGTGAAATAGATTTGTTTATACCACAACCTTGACAATTTTTCTCACAATTGTCTTTCACCACCCATCATTTGCTCATGACAAAGTGCCATTTCTTATATTCTCTTTAAAAAGACAAGTGGCAAATTGACCAGCAAGGTAGCTGGCCAGGGTTAGAACTCTGTTATTGAATTCCTATGGTGGGAGTGAAAACAAAAATACTGATGGATACCCATGTTATGCCTACAATTAACAGAGTAAACATCTTAATAGGCATAGAAGACACAAACAGATGTTCTAATTGCATGTCTGTGAGAAACTGATGTTTACTAGTTCCACTCTGGCTTGGCCTTTGAGACCTCAGGAAGTTTCTCTCCCAGTGGGGATTTCAGTGATTTATTGATTTCAGTACAATGAATATTTCAGAAACTCACAGGATTTTTAAGAGGTTAAATACATCCTTACAAAGGTTAGCATTATTCACGCTTGAAGGGAATGCTTACTCTACTTTAACCAGGGTAGCTATGGCCACATTTGCCACATTCTT
This sequence comes from Macaca nemestrina, assembly GCF_043159975.1. Classification (NCBI taxonomy): domain Eukaryota; kingdom Metazoa; phylum Chordata; class Mammalia; order Primates; family Cercopithecidae; genus Macaca; species Macaca nemestrina. Next base: position 65,765,144 of record NC_092127.1, on the reverse strand, counting down.
GCCTAAGTGGGAGAGAAGATGGATGGGGTAATGGAAGGGACTTTCTAATAGAAAATGTAGAAATAAAACATTGGCACAGAATTTTTTCTTTTCTTTTTTTTTCTTTTCACCTTGAGCTGAACAAAAAATGAGGGAGGTATAAGTAACAGCAAACTCCTATGCATTCCTGGTTGAAACACTGAGTAGTCTTGATCCAAACAGTAAAGATATTTTTTGGCTCATATCTGAAATTCAGAACCAAATAAAAATAATAATGCTTGGAAACTGGGAAGTTTTTAAAATGCTTAAGAAATGCTTAATTTATCACTCACATTCTGTACTGGTTTTCCAAGTCCATTCTCTTGTAATTATTTGTCTGTTTTTATTTTTCATTTTTTATTTTTATTTTTATTTTTTTTACCAGAAAGCACCTAAAAAGTAATGGGTACTTTTTACTCTTATACTTTTTTCTTCTTAGTCACACTCATGGATATTAATAAACTGATATGTTCTCATTGCTGTTAATAATGATACTCAATCCTTATCCAAAATGTACTTCATACCAGGTACTGTGTAAGTGCTTTAAACAAATCATCTCAGTGAAATAATATCATTACATAAGATAACCAGGTATGAAATCATTTACAGACTATTTTGTAGTAAACAGAGAGAGTATTTTATCTTAGCTACTCTTTCAAATTGGGCTCGATTATTGGTTATTTGCAATAAGATTTGGCTAACTTTTTTCTTCTTAAGATTAAAAATAAATAGTAGATAAGAATTTTGTTGTGGGCCAGGCCTCCTGCTGGTGTGTTTTATGACTCTAGGCCAGCACTGCCGAATATAGTAGCTACTGGCTAAGTGCAGCCGTTGAATGCCTGAAGCATAGTTGGTCTGAATTAAAGATTTAAATGTTTTCTCTTAGACAATATTTAAAACAGCATTTAATATTTTTGTATTGATTAGATGTGGAAATGGTAATATTTGGATATATTGGATTCAATTAAATAGATTATTAATATTGATTTTAGCTGCTTTTATTGGGGGGAAAGTAATCCCTATTCAGTGCATGGTACAGGGACAGCTGGCTAACCATATGTAGAAGAATGAAACTGGACCCCTACATTTCACCGTACAGAAAAGTTAACTGAAAATAGTTTAAAGATTTAGATGTAAGACCTCAAACTATACGAATCCTAGAAGAAAATCTAGAAAATACCATTCTGCACATTGGCCTTACGAAAGAATTTATGACTAAGTCCTCAAAAGCACTTGCAACAACAATAAAAAAAATGACAAGTGGGACCTAATTAAACTAAAGAGCTTCTGCTCAGCAAAAGAAATGATCAACAGAGTAAACAGACAACCTACAGAATGGGAGAAAATATTTGCAAATTATGCATCTGACAAAGGTCCCTATAAGGAATGTTCACAACAGAACAAGCAAAAAACAAATAACTCCATTTAAAAATGAGCAAAAGACATGAATGGACACTTCTCTAAAGAAGAATATAAAAAAAAATGCTCAATCTCAATAATCATCAGAGAAATACTAATCAAAACCACAATGAGATACCATGTCACACCAGTCAGAATGGTGATTATTAAAAAGTCAAAAAACAACAGATGCTTGTGAGCCTGCAGAGAAGGGGAATGCTTACACACTGTTGATGGGAATGTAAATTAGTTCAGTCACTGTGGAAAGCAGTTTGTAGATTTCTGAAAGAACATAAACCAGAATGATCATTCAACCCAGCAATCCCATTATGGAGTTTATATGCAAAAGAAAATAAATTGTTCTACCAAAAGGGCACATGCACTCATATGTTCGTTGCAGCCCTGTCATCAAAAGCAAAGACATGGGATTGAAACCACCTTTGCAAAAAACATAACAGAAAATTATTGCAATGAGAGAGATCTTACCTAACCAACCCCATCTTGCTTCTAAGCTCCAAGTTGTCCTTGGCGTAGGCCAAACTAACTTTGGGAGGAACTTAGTTTATTGTTTAGCTTTGAAACAAAGATGAAAACAGCCTTTTCTCAAAACAAACCCCTTTCCTGCCTGGGGACTAGGCTGCCTTTGCAGGACTAAAAAATTAGCCACAAGATTAGAAATTATGGTTTAGGAGTCATGCAGCTGGAGGCTGCAAAATTCTAAATCTCCTCAAATTGCCCCTGGGGATAACATCACTATTGTAAAACCTAAGATCCCTGCTTAAGATATTTTGCAGACCTTCCCTGTGCTGGATGGATCAGCTGGCACCACGCAAATGAATAAACTGGCACATCTGATCCTGTGACCTTCATCCAGGAACTGACTCAGTACAAGACAGCTTCGACACCCTATGATTTCATCTCTGACCCAACCATCAGCATTCCTGACTCACAAGCCCCCTTCCCATCAAATTATCCTTAAAAACTCCTAACTCCAAATTCTCCAGGAAACTAATTTAAGTAATAATGTCCATCAATGGTGGATTGGATAAAGAAAAGAAATGTGACACACACACACATACGTGTGTATATACATATATATACATGTATGCTATGGAATGCTATACAACCATAAAAAAGAATGAAATCACGCCCTTTGAAGCAACATGCATGCAGTTGGAAGCCTTATTCTAAGTGAATTAATGCAGAAACAGAAAACCAAACACTGCACATTGTCATTTATAAGTGGAACTTAAACAATGGGTACTCATGGACATAAAAATGGCAATAGTAGACCCTGGGGACTACTGGAAGGGGTAGGGAGGGAGAGGGACAAGAGTTGAAAAGCTGTAGGGTACTATGCTCAGTACTTGGCTGATGGGATCAACTGTACCCAAACCTCACATCATGAAATATAGCTGGGTAACAAACCTGAATATTTACCCTCTGAATCTAAAAAGTTGAAATTACTACTTTTTTTACCTGCTTCTTTTTACTTTTTAAAATGTGACTACTCGAAAGTTTAAATTTTCATAACTAGAATTATTTGTTGAGCAGCATACAATTTCTCAAATCTTGGAACTAGATTGGACACTGACAGCTTGATTTCCTATTCCACACTGATTATTGCATTTTACTTGCTTTTATTTCAGCAACCATAGAAAATCCAGCTCCACAGAGGTGTGGCATCATAAAAAATGTAGCATAACTTGGAACACAGTTTGGGAACCACAGATATATACTATTAAAAACTCGACAATTTTTAGTTTTGTTACATATGCCATCTCTCGGTGGAATGATGAATTCTACGCTGTTATCAGAATACATATCTTATTCACCTTTATACTCATTCATCTATTCATTCATTCATTCACTTAGCTATTCATATTCAGTATCTAAAATGTGCAAAACATTGAGTGCTGTGTGCTGCTGATACAGTAGTGAGAAACGCTGACAAAAATCCCTATCTTGTGGAGTTTGCATTCTAGTAAATAGAAACAAAAAGAGAGAGAAACCTGAAGTGAACAGGAAAACAAGGTAATTGCAAGTCATGATAGGTGCTATGGAAGTGAGACGCCATGGAGCACTGCAGGGGTGGGGTGGGGTGGCCCCTTGGATGGGGCGGCCAGAGAGGCCTCTGAAATGACATTTGAATGGACACCAACAAAGGGAATAGTCAACCTGGAAAAGCATCTGAAAAGAGCATTCTGAAAGATTAGCAACAGCAAAGACCTTAAGAATGGAAATAACTTGGTTCCATAACTTGGGGTGCTAGCACAACAGAAAGAAGACTGCTGTAGTTGAGGAAGGGGAAGCCTGATGTGACAAGCTGTAGAGCTTGGCAGGTGCCTCTGTGCAAGACATTGTATGCTACAATCAACAGTTTCAGTTATTATTTTCCAAAAGCAAGGCTTAAGCTACCTAGTACAATGCTTTTCCTGTAGCATTGGAAAGGATGGCTAGGATGAAAGCAGGCAGAGGAACGTGGAAGGACTGGATTGGCTTAGTCTTCCGGCCTACATCTTTCTCCCATGGTGGATGCTTCTGGCCCTCAAACATCACACTCCAAGTTCTTCAGCTTTTGGACTCAGAACTTTGACCAAGGCTGAAGGCTGCACTGTTGGCTTCCCTTTTGAGGTTTTGGGACTTGGACTGGTTTACTTGTTCCTCAGCTTGCAAATGGCCTACTGTGGGACTTCACCTTGTGATTGTATGAGTCAATAGTCCTTAATAACCCCCCTTTATATATAGGTCTATCCTATTAGTTCTGTCCCTCTAGAGAACCCTGACTAATACAGAGGTTCTGTATAGGGACCAACCAAGACTGAAATCTTTGGGGAATTACCTTAATTCAATGGTAGCTTCCAGGTGTGCTACCAGGCAGGTAATCCAGAGCTCATGAAACAGAAAGACTGACAGACCAAATAAAGCTGCTTGGATAGTGAATTTATTAAATAAATCATAAACATACAGCAATAGCAAGGGCAAACAGACTGAGTAGACTGACATACTTGGAAGATGGAGCAAGTGGCACGGAAGGCAAGTCCTAAGTTATGCCATGTGTACATACTCAGGATTTTCCTGCTGACAATGCGGCTACAAGAATCAGGTGAAAGTGTGGTAGTCAGAATAATGGTCCTTGAAATAGCTTACACTTTAATCCTCAGTATCTGGGAATATTGGTGATTCCCTGAGTCAGTGTCTATGCAAATATCACTTTAAAGAGATCTTCTCCGGCCACCCTATCTCAGCTATCTTACATGGCTAAAGGGATTTTGCAGATGTGATTATGTCAAAGACCTTAGCAGGGGGATTTTCCTAGATTATCCAGATGGACCTAATCTGATCATACAAGTTCTTAAAAATTGGACAATATTTCCTGGGCTCCAGTCAGAGAAGTGTGAGGATGGATGGAGAGTCAAAAGAATGTGATGCTGCTGCTGTTGAAGATGAAGGAAGATGTCCACCAGCTAAGGAATGTGGGTGACCTCTAGATGCTGGAAAAAGCAAGGAAGTGGATTGTCCCCATCAAGCCTCCAGAAAGAAATGCAGCTTAGCTGACATCTTGATCTTTGTCCAGTGAAATTCATGCCAGACTTCTAACCTATAGAAGATAAGTCTGTGTTTTAAGCCACTGTGTTTGTGGCAATTTTTTATGGCAGCAATAGGAAAGTAATTCAGAAAGTGAAGCTGCGGGGCTGGACAGGTGAGAGGGGCCTTAAGCCAACACTTGCTCTATGAGAGATGCAAGGGCAAGACGCTGGCCATGGCCTGGCCACAGTTGTACTTCTCTGAGCAGCTATAGCCTTTGCCTGAATTTTGCAAGCAGAGCACATCTGGAGAATGAGTTGGTGGCTGCATCCAAGACACCTGAGCTGTCGATCTGAGGTGGCATAAACTGTGTATTGTAAATATTAAATATTTGTTTGGTCTTTCCATCATTTTTTACCTAAATTAAAACTCTCATTCGTTTCATTAAAAAAAAACTGTACTAAAAATACCATAAATTCCATCTATTCAACCTGTTTTTTTTTTTTTTCCTCACTCTGTCATACAGGTTGGAGTGCAGTGGCATGATCTCAGCTCACTGCAACCTCCATGTCCTGGGTTCAAGCACTTCTCCTGCTTCAGCCTCCCGAATAGCTGGGACTACAGGCGCCCACCACCACGCCCGACTAATTTTTGTATTTTTAGTGGAGACGGGGTTTCACCACGTTGGCCAGGTTGGTCTCGAACTCCTGACCTCAGGTGATCTTCCCACCTCGGCCTCCCAAAGTTCTGGGATTACAGGCATGAGCCACTGCGCCTGGCCTTAACCTGTTTTTAACATGCTTTACTGACTTACTCTTTGACATTATTGTTAGGGTCTGAATGTTTTATGTTCCCCTATCCCCAAAATTCATCTGTTGAAATCCTGATCCCCAAGATGATGGTGTTATGAGGTGGGGCCTTTGGGAGGTGATTAAATCATAGGCGAAGAATCCTTAAGAATGGAATTAGTGTTCTCGTATAAGAGGCCCAAGAGAGACCTTTTGCCCCTTCCACCATGTAAGAAACCAGTAAGAAGGCACTCTTTATGAACCAGAAAGTGGGCCCTCACCAGACACTGAATCCAACACGTTGATCTTGGACTTCCTAACTCCAAGATCTGTGAGACCTAATACTTTCTACTGTTTATAAGCCACTCAGTTTTTGGTATTTTGTTAGAGCACCCCAAATGGGTTAAGACATTTATGATATTTGTACATTTCTTTTTACCCCTTACACACTGTTAGTGGGAATATAGATTGGTGTAGCCACTATAGAAAACAGTATGAAGGTGCCTTAACATTAAAAACAGAACTGTCATATGATCCGGCAATCCCACTTCTGAGTCTATATTGAAAGGAAATACAATCAATGTGTCAAAAAGATATCTACACCTGCATATTCACGGCAGCATTATTCACAATAGCCAAGATATAGAAGCAATTAAATGTCCATCCAGAGATGAATGGATACAGAAAAGGTCACACAAACACACAAAGGAATATTAATTCGACCTTAAAAAAGAAGAAAATCCTGCCATTTGTGACAACATGGATGAACCTGGAGGACATTATACTAAGTGAGGGAAGTCATGCACAGAAAAACAAATACTAAACTACTTATGTGATGAATCTAAAACGGTCAAACTAAAAGAAGCAGAGAGTGGAATAACAGTTTCCAGGGGCTGGGATGAGGCAGAAACAGGAGGTACAAAGTTATAGTAGAGATCTACAGTAATAATAATGTATTGTATACTTGAAAATATGCTAAGAAGATTGATCCTATATTAAGCATTCTTATCATACACACACAAAATTTTAATAAATAGGAAGGCAAGAATAAATTTTTGGAGGTGATGGATAGGTTTATGGCAGATTGTAGTAATGGCTTTATGGGTCTATACTTATCTCCAAACTCACTGTGTACATTAAATATGAACAGCTTTGTGTATGGTAATCATATCTCAATAAAGTCGTTAAAATAAAGAATCCCACAAAAGGCAATCCTCCAAGGGTGTAAATAAGTTGAGTGTGTTCAGTGTGCCCCTTCTGTTGAGTATGTTTAGGGATTCTTGCTTCCTTGATGAACCTCACTTTTGTCATACACCTCCCATGGAACTGAGGAGGATATTTTGAGAATTTTCCAGTACTTCAGGCTGTCTGACAGACTCTCAGTAGATATGCAAGCTTTTCCAGGTGCTGTGAACTGTACATTCTGTTTATAGTCTGAAATCGAAGTACATTATTTCAGTACCTTGGTGAACACAATTATCTGTGTGCAAGGACAAATTACAGCTGTAAACATTTGTTACACATGTAACATACAGAGAGGTTAAACCAACTTGCACACTTGAATAATCACATATTATAATTGTAAGAGACATAAAAGTAATTTAAACACTATATTTGGCTTTTGTTCAAGTTTTTTTTTTTTTTTTTTTTTTTTTTTTTTTTTTTTGTGAGACGGAGTCTCGCTCTGTCACCCAGGCTGGAGTGCAGTGGCCGGATCTCAGCTCACTGCAAGCTCCGCCTCCTGGGTTCACGCCATTCTCCTGCCTCAGCCTCCTGAGTAGCTGGGACTACAGGCGCCTGCCACCTCGCCCGGCTAAGTTTTTTTGTATCTTTAGTAGAGACGGGGTTTCACTGTGTTAGCCAGGATGGTCTCGATCTCCTGACCTCGTGATCCGCCCGTCTCGGCCTCCCAAAGTGCTGGGATTACAGGCTTGAGCCACCGCGCCCGGCCTCAAGTTTTAAATATTAAAAAAAAAAACCACTAGACCATTATATTTTCAGTGTAATATCAGATCAAGGAGGCTGATAATGGCGTGACTGTGTCCCCACCCAAATTTCATATCGAATTGTAATTCCCACAGTTCCCACCTGGGAGAAACCCAGTGGGACATGATGAATTATGGGGGTAGGTCTTTCCTGCACTGTTCTCATGATAGTGAATGAATCTCACAAGATCAGATGGTTTTAAAAAATGAGAGTTTCCCTGCACAAGCTCTCTCTTTGCCAGCTGCCATCCACATAAGATGTGACGTGCTCTTCCTTGCCTTCCACCATGATTGTGAGGCCTCCCCAGCCATGTGAAACTGTATGTCCATTAAATCTAATTTTCTTCCCAGTCTCCTATATGTCTTTATCAGCACTATGAAAATGGACTAATACAGAGGCTGTTGTCTACTTAACTCGTTCAGACAAATGTGGTTTTTGATAAAATTTTGAACTAAAAATTAGAGATTGGTCTACTTTGATTATTTTTCAAAAGCACCACTAATACATGATTGGGTGGTTGGAGATGGTCTGAGAGATGGATTTTTCCTAACATAGAAAATCAGTTAATATTCTCTTGAATCATATCTATATATGTGAAGCCAGGTTTCTCATTTAAAGGACCTTTGGTTAGTGTGAGGTGCGGCCCATTTCTGAAAGGTTAGGAGTCAGCTTTTGTTAGCTGAACTTAGTTCATTGATTCCATACTTTCATTTAGAAGTTCCTTTTCTTTTCAATTTGTATTTTAGGAATAAGAAGACCAGCCTGGAAACAGAGAGAGACCCTGTATCTAAGAAAAAAAAAAAAAAAAAAAAAAACAACTATTAGCCAGGCATGGTGATGCATGCCTGCAGTCTCAGCTACTCTGGAGGCTGAGGAGGGAGGATTGCTTAAGCCCAGGAATTCAAGGCTGCAGTAAACCGTGATCTCACCACTGCATTTAAGCCTGGGCAACAGAGTAAGACCTTGCCTTTTAAAAAAGGGATGTGAAAACATTATTAATATTTACTTACCTTAGCAAGGTTTTCTATCCTAATGCAGAAATCAATATTATGTTAACCTCTCTTCAATTACAAAAGAACTATTAAATAAGCCAAAATTTTCTGAAAGTCAATCTCCATTTAGTAGTTTTCTTAAAGAATTGATTAATGGCCAATATAATAAAATATTTTTCTTTGGGCTGGAAAAATTCTGTTAAACCATTCAATTTCATGCCAATAAAGCAGTGTTTAGACAAATGTTATAATTGAACTGGATAAGTATTAATTCGATTCAGATTTGCTAGGACCAGCCAAGCAACCAGTATTTGCTAGTCTGTTGCAATAAAACCTTAGCATTAAGTTTTCTGTTCATGTTGTCACCAGGTTATATCCTCAGAGATCTGTCCTTGGACAATTAAATAAAAGCCATTTAGCAATTAGTCCATGAAGGTGTTAAAATTGTCTTATAGTTCACTAGTTATACTTTGATGTTGCCAACTTCTATTAAATAGATCAAGGTTGAGGCAGTAGGGAAGGAAGAATGTTTTAATGGAGACTTTATTGCAACTGAGAATTACAAAAGATGAAGAAAAGTTTAAGCTTATTTAATAATGGTAATAACATAAAGTCTGATATTTAAATGTCTTTTAAGCACTTTTCATTAAGAGATGATGTGGGAAATAGGAAGGAATACGTTGACCCATGGAAAATTAACGATGCAGCATGCACGCAGACACATCCCCACTTCTGATAAACAACACTCATCATCAAATACAGTGCACATATGTAGAGACATCATTATTAAGTTAGAGATTAGACACAGCTTTTTTTTGGAGTATGAGAACCTTAATAATAGGCCTCACATTTATAATTCTGAAATCTAGAATTTACAGATAGCTCTTTCATTTAAAAAAATAGAAAGCTTAACCTTATTTAGGGTATCTGTAGCTCAAGCTGATTTCTGTAGAATTCAACATACGGGGCTGCAGATATGGCTCTTACCTTGGGAATAGTGAGGACGATTGCCAGCAGTCCCCATGGCTTTTCCCTCTCACCTTACTTTGAGAGGATTGGGGGAGGTAGGAATCAGGGGAGGCTCTGGAGCCCTAGCTGGAGAGTGGAAAGACAGAGAAATCAAGTCATAGAACTTCTAAACCCTACTGTCTCTTGCACTTGTCCTATGCTTCTTGTCCAAGTTGTATGGACTGATTCAATAGCACCTGAAATCAACTTGCATATGAGAATGAGCAGATTTGGGAGGAGCATAAACTGGGCTTAGCAATAGTTAGTAGTGCTTACTATTGGGAAGTCATTAAGAATAGTGCCTTAGCTGTTCAGAGAATTGGCAGCTTACCTTGTTCCTGAAATTGTCTTTGAATTCCTATTTTCAGAAAGAGGAGAAAACAAATAGTGAATGTATGCCTGCACTGTGACAGGACTACTTTTTTTTTTTTAAGAAATATCAGATACATAACCTTTCAGTGGAGGACAAACCATGTTCAAAAAGAAACAAACTCAGAAAGGAAGAGGGAAGGGTCATATGTATAGAATATGGAAGTGGATTTAATCACATTTATATAAAAAATTGTCCAAATGGCTAGTCAGATAAATACGTCTCATATTTGACCATTCTGGTGTCATGAAAAGATGTTCTTTTACCACCTTGATAATCACACGTATGACACATAAAAAAAAAAAAAAACAAAGTCAACCAAAAATAAATTCCTAGTTTTCAAGTCTGATGGTGAACAGAAACAGCCAGTCTTTGTTAAGGTTTCTGATTTAATTACATACTTCTATACATCATAGAAAATATTTTGGTTATCATTGTTCTTTAAGGAATTAAAAAGCATTAACAGATGTCTAAAAAGTTACTACTTTAAAGAACTGTATAAGAACATTTGGGAAAAAGGTTTAGAAACCCAGGCAACTTTACAAATAGGTAACTAATAATAATTATCCTAGAATCATGGAAATAAAAGAAACTATAAGGTCCATCCTTTTGTTTTAGTCCCACCTTTGTCTTCCCAGAACATTTTGTATTCTGTCCTATCAGGTAGTGTTCTTTCCACGGTACTACATTGTGATTAAAAAATGTAGCAAAATATGTACAAAAGCATTTTATATAGATAAATAGGAAGCAATTCACTCTTTAAAGAAAACTTGTAAAACTAGTTGCTAATGCCAAAAGGAGTAGAAAAGCTGCGGTTTGTGTTAACTCTGTTTGCAAGTTGAGACAGGGCTGGAGTGAGCGTGGAGCATGTTCTTCAACTGCAATCGCGTGTCTTAGGTAACAGGATAATTCTCTTTCCTTAGTGACTGCCTCCATAACATTCACAAGAGCAGCCAGTACATACTGGGGTGAAGGTGGGGGTGAAACAGGGGGATCCTTAAGGTGTCTTCCTTCCAACCCATCTCAGTTGAGCATATTTGTTGTAAAAATCAGAGAAACTCTTCAAAGTTTTGCAATATAATTCTTTGCCATTTCTGAACATAGTGGAGGTGGTTTAGGAAATCTTAATGTCTCCGAAGCTTTCAAATAGAGAAAACAGAGCTCATATATGTCCTCCACAGTGTGGAAACAGGCAGTTTGTTGAACAGTCTTTTATGAGACTTGTCTTATTCTGTAATATGACATTAGTCATTCTTGACCAATTGTCTTGATGTCTCCATTAGGTTCTGAATGACTGGACCCTTCTAGGCACTGTTGTGTATCCAAAGTCTTAATCAGTAGAGTAAGTAGTTTCTAAATTAGCAGGCCTTAGAAAACATTAATGTACCAAGCCTTACCTCAGTTTAGGTTTATAAGATATTTTACATTATAAAGCTCATTAACATTACTAATACTTACCTATTTATAACAAAATACTCAATATTACTCAGTCTCACTGTGCAGATCATATCCATAAGGATGGACATCTGATACCCAATTCGTTATTGTAAACATTTGATAAACATTTTATTTGACCCCATATTAAGCCCAGGGATGTAAAGAAAACTAAAGCAATAAAGAAGGCAGACGTCTATAGGAAAACAAAAGAACCAAAGTAAAATAAAGCCCAGTTGACTTTAAATATAGGGGTAAGGGGGTTCCAGTCATATCATTAGACCTTGAAGTCAATATTGTATTTTTAACACAATACTTTCTGAGGCTATCAGGAAAACTGTCATGTTTAAATGAACATTCTGTTTAAGAAGGCGTGGAACACAGGTATATCCTTATGGAAACATTCATCAAGCTGTATACATAAGATCTGTGTACTTTTGGTATGTAAATTATAACAATTAAAAGAAAGAACATATGAAAGTATAGATTATACCCAGCGTCTATACTAAAAAAAGAGAGGCTCTTTTGGCCAGTCTCTTAGCTATTTCACCCACTTATTTGGAATATTTGTTCTGTACAGCTCAGGATTTTTGTGTTCTAATGTGTAGTATGCATTAGTATAATATTAAATTCTTTATCTCATCATTACTTTTCGTGAAAAGTTTTACTTCTTATACAGGATTTTTAAGTACCTGCTCATTTGTCTAATGCTTAAAATATACACACAATATAATTAACTTCCTCCTAAACAATAGATAAATTGATTTTGTGGTCAGAAAGCCCGTGCTTAGATATAAGACAGGCTACAAATGTGAATTTATGCAGTTTGGAGAAGGCATAGAGATAATGTCAACTTTAATTCCTGTTTTTCTCCAAACACAGAGAATAGGCCAAAGGTCATGTATGGAAATTAAAAAAAAAAAAAGGAAAACAGATGTTAGGAAGCCCCCTATAGGAATGGAAACACAAGCAGCACTGAACATTATTTAAAAGCAAAACAAAACAAACATCTATTTAAAAAAAAATCTAGAAAGTGATTATCTTATGAAGGTTCTATTTTCATAATGATTTGTTTAATATAGTTTGACTTTTTACTATTTTTCTGAAGTTTAATTTTATATAATCTTTATGTATATAAAAGTTTAATTTTATATAATCTCTTCCTTATATCTAGAGACAGAATTTGGGAGCAAAACAAGATTTTAGAATCTTCCCATTATAAATTCCTAAAAAGATGATGTCTGGAGAATAGCCTCTTCTCAAGAACCAAAATACAGTCACTTTATTCCTCAAATAATCTAACTTAAAAAATGTTTGTCTTTCAATTAACAGTGGTGTTATCTTTCAAAATGCTTATTATTCTTAAATTTTCATTCCATTAAGACACATTAATAAGTTTCCTTGATATTAGTAAGAGCCATGCAGATTTATTGTGGTGAAAATAGACAGGTATAATTTCATGTTAGATTATAAATTACACCCTAATGACTCTCAAATGGATTGTCAATTCTTTTTGTACTTAAAGAAGATCTATGTGTTTGACATGCTTTGACGTTTTATATATGATCTTCAGCCAAATAAAAGAAGATATTGCAAGATCAATGAGAATACAGAAATATATGGATGATGATCTGAAACTTTATAAACACACACAGAATGGACATCTAGACTCTATCTTGAAACTTTTCTCTGTGTTGTGTTTTAAAAATCCAGATAAGATTCATAAAAATGAAAGAAATGTAATATGATTAAGAAGCAATTTCTAAAATTTTAAATTAAACTCAAATTAAGAGGAATTATTAAAAATACACATTCCTATTGCTGTTGTAATCTTGTGTAGGAATGCAGAATAAGCTTACTCAATGTTTTCTTAAATTAAATAGTTATTAACCTTTCAGATATCACCATGTGTTGGAATTCAAGAGTTATGAATGGCCCTCACTATACCAGTGCTTTCTGACTGAACTTCTCTCTGTGCTAAATGCAAGAGACCCAATAGTTAGGCAGGTATAACTTCGCCCCTATTCAGCCTGAAGAAGTTACAGAAGACTGATCATTGTCCCTCTGCAACCCCTAGGATTAAGGGTTCTCTTATAAAAGGGAGGGGGGAAATGTCAGAGGAATTAGAACCAGAGCAACTCCATTTTGAATAGGGGCTGAGTAAAATAAGGCTGAGACCTGCTGGGTTGCATTTCCAGGAGGCTAAGGCATCCTAAGTCACAGGATGAAATAGAGGGTCAGCACAAGATACAGGTCATAAAGACCTTGCTGATAAAACAAGTTGCAGTAAAGAGGCCAGCTAAAACCTACCCAAACCAAGATGGCAATGAGAGTGTCCTCTGGTCGCCCTTACTGCTACACTCCCACCGGCACCATGACAGTTTGTGAATGCCATGGCAACGTCAGGAAGTTACCTATATGGTCCAAAAATGGGAGGCACAAATAATCCACCGCTGTTTAGCATATAATCAAGAAATAAGCATAGAAAAGGGCAACCAGCAGACCTTGGGGCTGCTCTGCCTATGGAGTAGCCATTCTTTTATTCCTTTACTTTCCTAATAAACTTGCTTTGGCTTTAAAAAATAAAAATGAAAAATACATATTTCTCAACATATCTTTCTATTCAAAACTTCCCACTGATGGCTTTCTTGTGTGTCTGTGTATTTGTTTGGTTTAGTATTAACCAATTGACTTAAATGATGACAAAGGAGAGTTGGCATGCATTTGCAGTAGGTGTATAATTAAGAGGATGTAATTAAGGATTATTGCTGGATGTATTTACATTAGGGATGTAATTAGGAAGAAAGAAGAGTCAGTGCAATAGCCAAGGCATGGATGCCAAAATGTGCTTGGAAACTCAGAAACTGAAATGTATTTCTTTGTAGGAGGAACTTCCGTGGTCATCCCAGTCATGTGATGTAAGGGCAATGACAGCAATGGTATAAGGAAGAGTCCGGAAGCCACCATGCCCAGAACCATCAGCCTCAAGCAAATCATCTTCCCTTGTCCTCTTGCTCTCATCTTACCCTTCAGACAAAATCCATGGTATACTATTTTTATGTGCGTTCTTATTTTCTCATGAGTAGAAGCATTAACGTGATGAGTTTAACTACAGTTCATTTTATTTATGAGTCTCTGGTTAAATGTTAATAGCCTGAAGTCAAGTATCAAACAAGAATTTAGGGCTAAAGATCTTGCAAGTTGTACTTACTGCCTATCCAACAATGTTAGGATCCCGCCAATCCTGTTTCTTTGTATGTTTTAATGTTATCAAGAGTGAACACTTACTATGCTTTTTAAATGTCAATAACTGTTCTAAGCATCCTGGATATGCTAACTCATTTAATCCTCATGATGTGCACATGAGACAGCTACTATTATTATCATCTCTATTTTAAGGTCGAGGAAACTAAGTCAATAGAGAGGTTAAGTAATTCACCCAAAGTCACACAGCCGGTGAGAGGCAAAGCTAGCTATGACTACAGAATATGTGCTGTTAACCACCATACCACCATCTGCGCCTTTTTACAGTTGCTAGATAAATCTTTTATGATCGTCTCTTATTATAAGAGGAGTAAAAATTATTGGATTGGACGTATGCTGGATTGTTCATATTGCATAGACAGTGATGGGGAGTTTTCTCCAATTGTGTAAGTCTGTTTTATGTTTTGAATATACAGCTTGCACCACTACAATACCAATTGACATGCTCTCTAATATCACCATGCAGATTCATTCTCATCCTGTCTATAGTGTGAATAACTCATAGCCTCAAGATTAGCGCAATAAAAAAGATTCTTAATAAAACAACATGAGATTCTATTCAAAGACTCGAAGGAAACTGATCTCATGTCCATTAAACTGCTAGTTGGATCTGTTTGAAAAACTTCCAAAGGGTTAGTATATGTGTTTCAGTGCCGTGTAATGAAAATTCAGGACTGGTGGGGGATTTAGTAAAAGTGAAAAGAAAGGAGAAGTTAAAATCTGAAGCAAAGCAGACTTTTCAGAAATAATTTATCGTTCCTCAGTTATACAGAGCCTTCATATGTAGAGAAAGGTTAACCTTAGATAGAGCTTGCCCTGCATATCAGTAATCTTTATTATTGAGACACAACAACTTTATTTCATAATCATTTTCTTCCGGCCAACCAGCTGTGATTACTCAAGGAAGATTAACTAAAACCTGATGGATTTCAGCCCCTATTCAGCAATGCCAGCCAAATACTATAATTACACAGGATGCAGGCTGAGATAATGTCGACCTTGTACTTAGAGATAGTCCTAGATAAGTGGAACGGTCAGATTTGCAGGTCAGGTTTTTCAATCACTGGGGCTGTATCTGTAAAGGGAAAGAGACAGGAAAAGAAGAAGAAAAGCAAGCAAAAATCCTCTCATCATTTTAGCCATCCTGAAAGAAGGCATTTAATAAAGACAAAGACTTCAACAGACAGGAGTGGGTTCACCAGTGCAGATCTTAGAAGCTGTGTGGAAGATGTATAGTTCCTAAAGTAAAATGTCATCTCTGCCCCTCCTGAGTCCATGTGTTATGTGGATGGGACGTGTGTGAGCCTTTCCATTTGGCAGTTTGCACTTCACGCTGCTGATGTTATGAAATTTACATTAAGTTGGAAAAACAGTCTTTGTCATACTTTGTCCTTTTGGAGGAAATGGATTTCCTTAACAAGAGCACCACTTTATTTCCCCTATGAATTCAGATACAGAAAACGTTCCTGAATGGCATTCTACCAAATAGAAAGGCTGCTAAGGAAGGGCTTATTATTTTAAAAATTTTAATGACCCAGAAGCAAAATATTTTTGGTCCTTATATTGTAGACATAAATGCTTAAATTCAGATTTCAAGTGCCAAGACCTCTGAGATATTACTGTTGGAACTTAACCAAAGATGAGGGATGCAGGAGGTATTTGTTAGTGGTTAATGAATAATTCCTTAAATCATTTGGTTATTAACTAGTTCAAAATGCCTCACCTCTAGAGCTTTGTAATTTTATTAAACTACGCAAAAGTTTCCCTGCTTTAATAAACTTTATGTGAAATGTGAAAATATTTTACATATATCAAATGTGCTTTCCTTTTAATGATTTCTGAGATGCTGCATATTCAGACATTTGTGCCTTTGCCCGTGAGCCTTCTTTTTTAAGGGATAGCTTCGTTCCCACTCATTTTCTCCTAGTGAACTCCTATTCATTTTTCAAAGCCTACATCAGGACAGTATGTTTTTGTTATTTTTATTATAATGTTTCTTTTTCTTTATTCTAGTAATTAATTGCCCCTTCCCCTTTGGGTTCATGGTATAATAGTCCTTCCTCCATTATACTGTGTATTAATAATAATAATTATTATTATTACTGTAATAATATTGCTATTATTATTATTATTAGTTAATTGGCCATTTCTCCAGCTAGTGATCTTTAAGGACATTGATGGTGGCTTATTTTTCTTCGATCACTAGCATAAAAGAACCAGGAACATGATAGGCATTTAATAAATATTTTTTTGAAGGCATGAGTACATAAGTAAATAGTGAAGTTATTCTAAAGAAACAGGTTAGTTTTCAGTACAGCTGCTAAATTTTGAATCTTTCAAAATATCAGAGAAGATTGTGTTTTTAATATGTAAGGCCAATTGTAGAGTAAGAAGCTACTGAAAATAACATTGGTCTTAAGAGTATGTTAGAACACTTCCTTATTCTTCATGCATCCATAGAGAAAAGGAAAAGTCTTCTTAACTCTCTAGAAGAATTAAAAAGAGGAGCATTTCTAATTTCTTTCCACCCACTCACTCACTCTCCTTCCACTGACCATTGAAAATGGGGGAAGAGAAAAAAGTATGATTGGCTAAAGTTTTTCTGGATCCTCCCCAAATTTCTTTGGCTCTGCTCTTTACCTTCTGGCAGTCTCAACAGAGGAAACCAGCATCTTTAGATGAATGGGTGCTATGGATTGATTGTGTCCTCTCAAATTACTGTGTTGTGAACTTAATTGCCAATGCAATAGGGTAGGGCCTGATGGGAGGTTTATAGGTGGAAGGGACTAATGCTGCTATAAAAAGGTCTTGAGGGAGTGAGTTCTATCTCTTCAGCTTTTCTGCCATGTGAAGACATAGAGTTTGTCTCTCTCTTGCTCTTCCATCTTCTGCTGTGTTAGGATGCAGCAAGGAAACCCTGATCAGATACTGGAATCTAGATCTTGGACTTTGCAGCCTCTAGAACTGTGAAAATACAGTTCTAGGGGCCTGGTGTGGTGGCTCACAACTGTAACACCAGCACTTTGGGAGGCTGAGGTGGGCGGATGATGAGGTCAGGAGTTTGAGACCACCCTGGCCAACATGGTGAAACCCCTGTCTCTATTAAAAATACAAAAAAATAACTGGGTGTCATGGTGGGCGCCTATAATCCCAGCTACTGGGGAGGCTGAAGCAGGAGAATTGCTTGAACCCAGGAAGCAGAGGTTGCAGTGAGCCAAGAAGAGGCTGTTGCACTCCAGCCTGGGTGACAGAGAGAGACTCTGTCTTAAAAGAAAAAAAAAAAAAAAAAAAAAAGGAAAAGAAAAGACAGTTCTGTTCTTTATAAATTACCCAGTGCATAGTATTCTGCTTTAGTAGCACAAAAGGAACTAAGGCAATCAGTATTTTCAATGTAGGGTATATTATTAGGCCTGCAGAAGAGTGTGGCTTTATCAGTAACCCAAAGCTGTTCATTTTTATTGATAACAAACGTAATATTTGACCTTAATTTATCTGACTCCTATATTCATCTTTACTAAGTTTCCAGTCTCAGGTAGGGGAAAGGAGGTATTAATTATTGTACTCTGCTACCACCAAATAAATCCAAAATAATGTCTCTAGTTGTCCATTCCCAGAATATTGTGGAATTATAAAATTTTAGTGAACTCTTACTATGAATACACTGTAATTAATTCAAATTTAATATTTTAAATTACAGAATTGAGGCAGAGATACCAAATAATCTTATTTACTAAAAATATTATTTCAGAATCCCTTAATTGTCTGCCTTTTCAGAGAATGACATCAGGCACGCAGGGCTTGTAGAGGTCTAAACTGTCATCCAATACAAGAGTTGAATAGAGACCACATTCGAGTTGAAGACATTAAGCCATCTTCTTTCAGCCTGAATCTAGTGATAAGAAGCTCACTAACTCTTGATGCTTCCTGCTTGCTAGTTAGATAACTCCAAAGATTAGAGAGTACGTTATTTTAGTGAGTAATTTTTTTCTTTGTAAATTCTTCTAATTTTACTCTCTGGTGGAACATAAGCAATCTATTTTATATTTTTTCCACTATAAATCTTTATATTGTAATGTTATTTCTTTGAAATCAGGGATCATATATCTTTCATATGCATATCCTCCTTCTCTGCTTAGTATTAATATAAAAAACATCTTTCGAGCACTAGGCACTGTGCCTGGTGTTTGTCATAAAAATGAATAAGATATGATTCCTTTCCTCAGGAAGGATATACAAAAAAAAGGCTATACAAAGTATATATAAAGAAATGCAGACAAGCCGTGGTATAAATTGCTGTAATGAAAGCATGTACAAAATGCTAAAGGAAGCTGAGAAAGAGAGCATCTAATATGGCTTAGGAAAAGAGGTTGACCTAGCCGTGAAGAAATTTTTGGGTGAGTCTTAAAAGATAAATTTTCCTGGCAGAAAAAGAGGGGAAGAATTTTGGAGTCAGTGAGATCAGCATGTCCAAAGGCACAGAGGAAAGACAGTTTGCAGCACACATAGTAAACATCAGTGTTCAAGGTTGCTGAAGTGAGTGAGTGTGTGGAGGGTGGCAGAAGAGCCCAGAAATGAAGGCGCTCAGAGAATGAATGGCTTCCTATAACCTACTAAGGATGTGGATATTGACTTAAGGAAAGAAAAGCCACATTAAGATGTAGAATAGGAAAGTGGCTATGTTACATATATTAGAAAAATCACATAAGCAGTAGTACAATGGAAATGTGATGAAATTAAAAGCAGGAAGATCATTTAGAAAGTTCTTGTTTGCTTGTTTGTTTCTCTTTGGATTTTTGCAGTCGTACAGATGACTGCTGAATAAGGGACAGTGGGAATGCAGATTACAAATAAAAGATGGACATGAAGGGTTTTTAGCATGTAGAGTATATAGGATTTGTGGTTAGATAAAGGTGGGATGAGGGACAGAAGAGATTTAGGAAATAAAAGAAGTTTGTCCAGGTTTGGTTTCTTCGGAGGTGTTCAGGTAAAAGAAAGTTCAGAATAATACAAGCAGTAAAGGCATGAATCTTGGAAGAGAGTTCCAAGACTGATAATATTATAGAATTGGGAAGCTCTAACATATGAGTAGTACTTGAACCATAGAAATGTGCAATGCAAGAAAATGCCATGATCAAGACCCTGGGGAACATTGGCACTTCAGAGCCTATTACAAGAGAAGGCCAGCAAAGTAGACTTAGAAGAATTGCTCAGAGAGGTAAGAGGAAAACCAAGAGAAATTAGGGTTATGGAGGCCAAGAATGAAGAGATTTTTCTGGAAGTAGAGAGAAGTCATCATTGTGAGAGAACATCATTTCATGCCTGTGAAATTCCTTGTGGAAAGATATAGGTAAAATTTAAAGAAAAAAAAGACACCATCTAAAATGTTTAAAATACCAGTCTCATAGATTGATGCAACTTTAAAAGCAATTAATGAAAAGAATAAAAAGATAAAAAGGTCATGTTAAACAAGGACTGATACATTAATGGTGGATTTCTTGATGAAGTCATTATCGATCACCCTTACACAAGAGTGATTTGCGTGAGTTGAAATGGTGAAATAAAAAGCAGAGATGCTGTATTACAGACAGTGGCTGAGCTAGAAGATATTATATCAATGAATATATAAAGACTATAAAAAGAATTGAGCTTCTTAGGGTCCTTTACTTGTCTATTTTATTTATTATTTTGCTTTTTCTCCTTTTGAAAAAAATTACGCCAAGCAGACTAATACCATACTACATATTAAGATAGGAATATTTGAATTAAACACCCACAGTAGATTTATGGATATGTTTTCAAAATCTCTTTTCACTGATTCTGGGGAACCAAGTAAAATTTGCCAGTCTCAGTCATAATAGAGTCAATGTGACCAACCTTGTTCACTGCCTATGGGAGGATGTATGAACACCATTATCATTTCCAATCTTTCCCCATGGTTTGCCTGAGCAGCCATCACTCATACCTTAAAGGCTTCCAAGATTTGCTACATATTTATATACCTTTCTTGAATATAAAATCCATAATATAAAGTGTGTTATTGAACTGAAAGTTCCCAAATGCCTGTGAAATTTCTTGTGGAAAGTATAGGTAAAACTTAAAGAAGGAAATAAAAAAGACACTCTCTAAAAAGTTTAAAATACCAGTCTAACAGATTGATGCAACTTTAAAAAAATTAATGAAAAGAATAAAAAGATTAAGTGAAAAATGTCTATTCTGTACTTTATAGAATTATTAGGAAGTCCCTATTAATGGCTTAATAATAGTAACAGAAATTTCTGGAAATTAATTGTGTTGGGAGAAAATAGATTTTTTTTCAAATCCCTAAGTAATGCCCAATTTAATGCTCAATTTTTTATTTTGGGCTTTGTCAGTTGGAAAAGAAAGAAGTTAAATTTCCTGGAAATTATATTTGATAATAGCACAGTAATTTAATTATCTTGTCATTGTGCAGACTGATATTCAAGAAAATGATGTGTCATGTTAGATGTTTTGCTGACTTACTCTACAACTCAATTACAGCAGTATTTAAGGGCAAAGAGAAAATGGCTAGAAGTTACATTAATTTCATTGCAACTTTGACTTGTAGTTATTTTCCGTCTGATTTGGTAGGAGTTGGCTGAAGCTATTTCATGGAAATGATCCTTATTTTTCTTTTTTAACCCTATGACCTCTTCTTGAAAATAAATCCCTTCATTGACAGGCTCATTCAGAGTTGGTCTCAAATATTTTCCCCATCTCCCAGGTCTTCAATTGGAAACCTGCCTGAATGGCCCTAGGGAATAACAAGCTTCTAACTGCATTACATGATCACTTTTTTTGAAATATATTTTGGTATCCATAGTTTTGATCTTCTATTAAGCAGTTGATTTTGCCATTAAGTTACGTGTCTGTTATGAGTAGATGCTATTTCACTTGGTAGAAAATCCCCAAAGCAGGGCTTCAACAGGACAGACATTCATTTCTCTGTTATAGAAATGAAATCTGAGGGTACTTATTTCAGGTGCGGATGGCACTGTGTGGTGTCAGAGACTGAGGCTCCTTTGGTCTGGCTGCTCCCCCACCCTCAGCACATAATTTCTATCCCACGTTTCAAGAAAGCTCTTCTTGCTGTTGCCCCTTTGTCAGCATTCCAGCCAGCAAAGGGTAGGAAGGGTGGAGAAAAGGCAGGCCTCTCTCACTAAGGATGTTTCTAGAAAATGGCACACAATGTTTACATTTACATTCTATCAGCTAAAACTTAAGCACAGGCCCACACTGGCAGAAATGGAGTCCGGGAAGTGTAGTCTTGACTCCAGGTGGCCACCTACCCAGCTAAACCTGAGAGTTCTATAACTAAGGAAAGAGGGGAGACTGGATCCTGGAGAAAAAACAGTTATCTCTGCCACAGTTTTCTTCTCCCTGCTCAGCCTGTCACGTCATCCCTGCCATTAAATCTCAGTTTGTGGTCTTCCTATTCAACTAGAGCTTTTTTGGATATTAGCCACTCTTTTTCTTTGGCTTTTGGAAAAATGATTTCTTTGCTCTTCTCTTTATATACTGTACTTGTATTTGTGTTCATCATGTTTTTTCTCATCTATTAAATAGTATTCCTTAAGGAAAAAAGTCTTATGTATTCCAAGCCTAGTTGCACAGTTACGCACCCTGAGGAAATTCGGTAATACCATGAGTAAAAGTCAGAGGTACATTATTTAGAGATATAAATAAATATTAGTACTGTTCTTGCCAGAACAAGTTTTCTTTAGAAATATCATAAAATTGGGCTGAGTGTGGTGGCTCATGCCTGTAATCCCAGCACTTTGGGAGGCCGAGGCAGGTGGATCACCTGAGGTCAGGAGTTCGAGACAAGCCTGATCAATATGGTGAAGCCCCGTCTCTACTAAAAACACAAAAAATTAGCCAGGTGTAATGGTGGGCACCTGTAATCCCAGCTAGTTGGTAGGCTGAGGCAGGAGGATTGCTTAACCTGGGAGGTGGAGTTTGCAGTGAGCCGAGATCATGCCTGAGTGACAGAAGGAGACTCCATCTCAACAACAACAACAACAACAACAAAAAAAAAAAAAAAAAAAAAGGAAAAGAAATATCGTAACATCTATTATGTCTTCCTAGGAAGCTGCTCTGCTCCATTCTAAGTCTTTTGTTTGATGTACTTCTGAGCTCTGCTCTCTGTCAGAGGCACTGTGGTTTTCCATGCATGAGGGACGTCTGAATAGGTGTGTCTTGTAGCCTGGAAGGTGAGATCCAAGAGACAATGTCCTCAGATATAAACTGGGAGAATCCCTGAAAATATCCATTTTCCACAGCAACAATGAAACCAACACTCTATGACTGAACAGTTCTTTATTCTCTCAAAGTACTAGGAAGAGATGTGAGAAAGAGAATAAATACAAATGAATTGGTACATACTTACTGATTGAGATTTTTCTAAATCAAGCTATGACTGTTTTATGGACAGGTTAAAAGCCAATGTGGGGTAAACCAGCTTAATAATAATAATAAAACAGCCACTAGAGTTTCAAGATAAAATACATGACAGCCAGTTAAATTTGGAGTTAAACAGTGAATTTTTTTTATTATATACATGCCCTATGCAATATTTGGGATATATTTACACTCAAAAAGTTTCTATTTTTCTAAAATTCCAATGTAACTATGTTTCGTGTATTTTTATTTGCTAAATGTGATTAATGTTTTACTCTATCCATGGCACTTTGTAAGACTCTTTTCTCAAAAGGTGGAGAGTATTTCTCTACTCTGCTGAATTGGGGATGGCCTTAGACTTTCTTTGGCCAATAAAACATGGCCCAAGAAACACTGCAAATTGGGCAAATTGGGGTACCCAGGGTTAGGTTGCACTAGTAGACCCCCCCAGATGAATGAAGTTTCTCAGGTGACCCTGGATAAGCCTGCAGATGGACCACTCAGCCAAACCACAGAATCCTGTGAAAGTGCATAGCTATAGTTTTAATCTATTGTATTTGGGGTAGCTTGCTAGGCAGCAATAGATATTTGATATAATTCTGATTAGAATGAGTATTTTTGAGCCATTTGAAATGAGGAATTTATAATATTTATTATAATACTTAGGACAGTGACCTAATGTTTCTAGAAGAATGGCTAGATACAGAATGACTCTTCCAACACATAATGTATAAATAAGCCTAGATAAAATATTTAAAAATACCATTTTATGAAAGAAACATGTCTGTATTAGCACAAAAAGAAAAATACGAGAAAACAAGAATAAAGTGAAAAAACTAAAAACAACCAGGAGGCACTAGAGCACTGAGGCTAGAACAGATAAGATGGAGCAAGGGCTGAAAATAGCCAAGACACTCATAAAAAATGACACATTTTATTTTTTTCTTCTCATGCCTGCTCTCACCATTTATGAAGTACAGGTGAAAATTCACAAACCATGTATCTAAATACTTAAAAATTGTACCTGAAGCAAGCCCACAGCTTGGTCATGAATCCCACCAAGGGCCCCACAGCACATTCCCCAGGGATGGCCTTAGAAACTCAGAGGCTAAAGGACCAAATCCTTGCCCAAGCCAACCCTTCAATCTGGTCTATCAAGTTGGTCTTCTGGGGTCAGGCAGGGCAGAAGCTGAGCCCAGGATTCCTGAATCCTGGCAGTGAATGGACCAGGTCAAAACCAGGCTGGAAACTGAGTAGGGCAAGCTCCCAGCTTCATCCTTCCCAGGCTGTTATATAAATGCCCCATGAATCCAGACATCATTCTGAGGCTGAGGAGGGAGGGATAGGCCATCTTAGACAGCAATGGAATTGAACATGGATCACTGAACTGACTGAATATAAATCCTAAATTAACTGAGCACAGACTCAGCATATATCTGGTATCAAACTGGAAGTGACTGAGTTGCTTTGAGGTGACAAGAGTAATTATTTTCTGCTTTATGGTGTTAATAAAACAAGTTAAGGCTGGGCGCGGTGGCTCACACCTGTAATCCCAGCACTTCTGAGGCCGAGGCGGGCGGATCACAAGGTCAAGAGATTGAGACCATCCTGGCCAACATGGTGAAACGTCATCTCTACTAAAAAATAAAAAAATTAGCTGGGTATGGTGGCACGCGCCTGTAGTCCCAGCTACTTGGGTTGAGGCAGGAGAATCGCTTGAACCTGGGATGCGAAGGTTGCAGTAAGCCGAGATCATGCCACTGCACTCCAGCCTGGTGACAGCGTGAGACTCCATCTCAAAAAAAAAAAAAAAAAAAAAAAAAAAAAAAAAAGTTAAATAAATCAGTTAATATAGTGAGTTAGTTAAATGAATGAATGGAAGGAATTATCACAGTGCCTTATCCATAGTAAATACTCAGAGATATTATTATTGCCATTGGTGAAAATCTGGACTCTAAAAAAAAACTGAGCTCAATATATGAAATGAAAGACTGCCATTTAGATCTATTTCAGTCATATTATATAAAGTAAACTCACTACAGTTATGAAAAAGGTATATAATGATAATGACTGAGGAATGATACCTCATGCTTGAAATCAAAATAACCAATATTTCTACTATTAAACCCAATATTGGTGGTTTAATTTCAAGGTAACATCATCCATCATATGTAATTCATTCTGTTAGTTTCAATTGTATTATTTTTGCAATTTTTGAATTCATACATTTGCTATGATTTTGTAGTTTTCAAGCTGTATTCTCTGATTTAGTTTTTTTCTATATTTAAGAAGTATCATTAAATAGTTAACACTAGTGGTCCTTAAAACATGTTCTCCAACAAGGATGATTCCTTGCAATTCAAGCATTCAACAAATACATAGTTTATTAAGCAGTGTATTATGTAGTGAATACACAGAGGTGAATTAAATAGACGTAGGCCTTTTTTCTTATGAGGCACAGAATTTATGAACAAGATGACAATAGACAAAAATGTTGAACCTAGAAAGAAGTAAGAGAAAAGTAATAAAATCAATAGGATAGTACAGTACAATTTTATGAGAGGTTTTAAAGTTCCAAAAATAAATTAATGAATGATAAGCAAAAGTCAGAATTTTTCTTTCACATTTGTCTTTAGCTCACCTGAATTTTTACTTTTTATGATGAGAAGAAGAGATGCAGTGTCATTTTTTTCGTCCCATAGGAATACATTGTTATCTCAGGACCATTTTTAATGAGTTCTTGGTCAAATAAAAAGTTTTGTAAATATCTGGATCTGGATTGTGGGTTTAGTTCCATCATTTCAGCAATACCATATTGATTTAAATGCTGTTTATCATATGGTTTATAATAAGACTCAATATCTGGTAAGGCCAATAGCTCCCTGGATTCTGGACAAGAGGAACCCTTACCTTAGTCCATGCTTTAGCTGACCCACAGAAGTATTTTGTTTGGATTTGTTTGCATCTTGGTGTTTATATTTTTTTAGCAATCAATTGAGCAAAAGAGAATTATGAGAAGGATTCATGACAACTAAAGCCCCTAAGGCTAGAGGATAAAGGGGCTGAAAGCCACGTACATACACGAGAAAAGGAGAAAAATCAGTTTAGTCCTTGATATGGTTTGGATTTGTGTCCCTGCCAAAATCTTATGTTTAATTGGAGGAGGGCCTTGGTGGGAGGTGATTGGATCATGGGAGTGGACTTCTCCATTGTGGTTCTCATGATAGTGAGTGAGTTCTCATGTGATCTAGTTGTTTGAAAGTGTGTGATACTTCCCTCTTTGTTCTCTCTCTTTCCTGCTCTGCCTTGATAAAACATGCTTGCTTCCCCTTCACCTTCCATCATGATTGTAAGTTTCCTGAGGCCTCTCAGTCATGCATTCTGTTAAAACTATGCAACTGTGAGTCAACTAAATCTCTTTTCTTCATAAATTACCCAGTATTAGATAGTTCTTTATGGTAGTGTGAGAAAAGACTAATATTGAAAATTGGTACCGGAAGTGGGGCACTGCTATAAAGATACCTGAAAATGTGGAAGTGACTTTGAAACTGGGTAACAAGGAGAGATTGGAACAGTTTAGAGAGCTCAGAAGAAAGGAAGATGTGGGAAAGTTTGGAACTTCCTAGAAACTTGTTGCATGGTTTTGACCAAAATGCTGATAGTGATAAGGACAATGAAGTCCCAGCTGAGGTGGTCTCAGATGGAGATGAGGAAGTTATTGGGAACTGGAGTAAAGGTCACTCTTGCTATGCTTTAGCAAAGAGACTGGTGGCATTTTGCCCCTGCCATAGGCTTCCGTGAAACTTTAACTTGAAAGAGATGACCTAGGGTATCTGGCAGAAGAAATTTCTAAGCCCCAAAGTATGCAAGATGTGACCTGGCTGTTTTTAAAAGCGCATATTTATACATGTAAATAAAGAAATGGTCTAAAATTGGAACTCATATTTAAAAGAAAAGCAGAGTATGAAAGTTTGGAAAATTTGCAGCCTGGCTATATGGTAGAAAAGAAGAACCCATTTTCTGGTGAGAAATTCAAGTTGGCTGTAGAAATTTGCATAAGTAAAAAAGAGCTGAATGTTAATAGCCAAGGCAATGGAGAAAATGTCTCCAGGGCATTTCAGAGACTTTCATGGAAGCCCCTCCCATCACAGGCCTGGAGGCCCAGGAAGAAACAATGGTTTCCTGGGCCAGGCCCAGGGCCCAGCTGCTCTGTGCAGCCTTAGGACATGATGCTCTGCATTCTGGCTGCTCCAGCTCCAGTCATAGCTAAAAGGGGCCAAGGTACAGCTCGGGTCATGGCTTCAGAGTGTGGAAGCCCCAAGCCTTGGTGGATTTCACTTGGTATTGGGCTTGTAGATATGCAGAAGGCAAGAGTTGAGATTTGGGAACGTACACTGAGATATCAGAGGATCTGTGGAAATGCCTGGATGTTCAGGCAGATGTCTGCTGCAGGGGTGCAGACCTCACAGAGAACTTCTGCTAGGGCAGTGCAGAGTGGAGATGTGGGGTTGAAGTTCCCACACAGAGTCCCCATTGGGGCACTGCCTAGTGGAGCTTTGAGAAGAGGGCCACCATCCTCCAGATCCCAGAATGGTAGATCCAACAACAGCTTGCACTCTGTGTCTGGAAAAGCTGCAGACACTCAATGCCAACCCGTGAAAGCAGCTGGGGGTGCTATACTCTACAAAGCCAAAGGGGTGGAGCTGCCCAAGGCCTTGGGAGCCCTCTTCTTGCATCAGCATGCCCTAGATGTGAGACATGAAGTCAAAGGAGATTATTTTGGAGCTTTAAGATTTAATGACTGTACTGCTGAATTTCAGACTTGCATGGGGCATGTACCCCTTTGTTTTGGCTAATTTCTGCATTTTGGAATGACAGCATTTACCCAATGCCTGTACCCCCATTGTATGTTGGAAGTAACTAACTTGTTTTTGATTATACAGGCTCATAAACAGAAGGGACTTACTTTGTCTTAGATGAGACTTTGGACTGTGTGCTTTTGAGTTAATGCTGAAATGAGTTAAGACTGGGTGACTGTTAAGAAGGGATAATTGTATTTTGCAATGTGTGAAGGACCTGAGATTTGGGAGGGACCAGGGATAGAATAATATGGTTTGGATTTATGTTTCCACCCAAATCTCACATCAAATTGGAGGAGCCTGGTGGGAGGTGATTGGATTATGGGGGCGGGTTTCCTCCACACTGTTCTCTTGATAGTGAGAGAGTTCTCATGAGATCTGATGGTTTAAAAGTGTATGGTACTTCCCCTTTTACTCTCTCATATGGAAAGATGTGCTTTGCTTATCCTCTGCATGTTGCTGTGATTGTCAGTTTTCTGAGGCTTCTCCAGCCATGAGGAACTTGAGTCAATTAAACCTTTTTTCTTCATAAACTATTTAGTCTCAGATAGTTCTTTGTAGCAGCATGAGACAAATACAATCCTAAAACCCACAACAAAGTTTTACTTTGTATTTAAAGTTGAATGCTCTAAATGAGTCAAAATAGTGTCCAAGAAGACTGGGTGCCCCAACTAAATGTACTTGTTCCTTCCCATTTGCTTGGGAAGTAATTTTGGGAAGCATTGGAACTTCCTGTAAGGATTCAAGTTAGACTTCAGAAAGAAATCTGTTCACCTTGTGGGACACAGTAAAAGACTCTGATCATTTCTCTGAGATTTGACCTCTAGAATTTTGTTCTAAAATGTATCTACCACTTTTTATAATCAGATATGGTAAGACACACGGACACAGAAGCGAAGAAGTTTATATTCCCAGTTTGCTAGAAACAGGAGGCAGGGCATGCCACACAGGCCCATGTGGGGAAACCCCAGGGTCGTTTAAGCGGCAAAGAGAGTGAGGGGAAAGCATGGGCAAGAGTCTTTATTGTGGTTTTCTTGGGAAGGAATTGGCAGGCTAGGAGAGCAGCTGAGCAGCTTTGGGATTGGCTGGTTTGAATAATCTCAGCAAACTTCAGGGTGTAAGAACTGCCCCTGCTTTCCTAGAAACTGGCCCTGAAGGGATATTAGGGCAGGGAAATAGAGAGCTTGTCAGAGGAGGTAGTAGGGCATATGGACCATGGGTTGGTTGGTTCACATATGAAAGGCATGGCCTCAGGACAGTAATTAGCTTTGTTTAGGAATTAGCTAGCCCTGGACAGGGAAGTCTCTCCAGGATCAGTAAGATCCAAACTTCAGAGCATTATAAAATACAGACAATTAAAAAAAACAGAACCACTATAATACAAATCTGTACATCACTTTTTTCTCTCGACAAAACCTGACTCTTAGATTAAAATCATATGTTTCATAGTTCTTGCACCTAAAGTGAGCATCAACAGACGATCTTGAAAGTTTGAAACCAAACAAACAATTGTTCTTTTCTTGGATGAGTCTGGCCCTCCCCATGAAGCATGCCTCCACCTCAGCTGGGGGAGAACTATAAGAATGATTGTGAATGACAAATACAATGGATAGTTTTTCAAAATACTATTCCATAATCAAGTAGTTTTAAACCATTGATTAAAGTAACAGCTAATGACGAGTTATTCATTGCATGTTTATGCCTTTATTTTTTGCTACTAAAGTTCAAGTTAATATGCATGAAGATTGAATCCATGCAAGTAATTCACCAGCATAATGACTATCATATTAAATGCATGTTTAATATGGTATAGATAATTTTGTCTTTGGCATACTTATAATTCCATCTACCTCTAGGAAACTGATCATTGAGAAATATTACTATAAATTTGGTGATACAACAGAAGATATTAACGGTCATGATCAGATTCACTTTTTAGAACTATAATCTTACAGCAGAAGTCTGAAAAGTACACTTAATGGGCCAATCTGGCATGACATCCATTTTCGTAGATAAAGTTTTATTGGAGTACAGTCATGCCAATTTAATTTATGTATTATGTATCTCAGTTTTCATACTACATCAGTAGAATTGAGTAGTTGAAATAGAGACCTCTTACATGAAGAGCTTAAAATACTCTCTAGACCGTTATGAAAGAAGTTGGCTGACTCCTGCGCTAGAAGATAGACTGAAATGAAGGTGAAAATATTTGAAAATAAAATACAATGAAAATGAATAAAAAAGTTATTGTTGTGGTAAGACAAATGATAAATTGAGCTAAGGAAGTAGCAACAGGAAGAGAGAGAGATCAGATGATATAGAATTTGGTGACTGACTGGATAGATCATGAAGGCAAGGAAAAGACCAAGGTGAGTCTGATGACAGGGTGGAAGTTGGTGCCATTAACTGAGGTAAGAACCACATGATAAACAGTAAATGAGTGTGGGTGGTATATATGCATGACTGTATTGTAAAATAAGCATTGGGTGGTGGCTATGTATAAGAGTAGAATGAAACTCATGAAGATTTGGAATAACCATCCTATGTCCAAGTGAGACCTTTGAAAACATGTTTATCTCATTTGGACATAGAATCATGCATTTAAAGCCCAAGTGATTGACCAAGACTCTACTTGAATAGGATATCAATTAGCTCATAATATAAGGCTATTGAATTTGGCTTTTCTTTATCGTTGTATTTAAGTATTTTTTCCTCTTTTTCAAAAACATTTTTAAAATATCAAGGATAAAGAGTAATTCCAGCATTTCTAATAAAAGTAGAGGCAATTTTTTTTTTCCTATTCAGTGATGTAAACTTCCAAAAAAAAAAAAAAAAAAAAAGAATCTGGAAGAAAAAAAGCAAATTAAATACAGGGAGTAAGTAGAAGAGAGGAAATAAATATGAAGGCAGAACTCAAACAGTAACAAAGAACAAATAGAGAAATCAAATAAACTAAAAGTTTGTTCTTGAAAATTTACAAAAGCATAACTAGACTGGTGAAAAAAAGAGAACATAATTTGCAATAATTTGAGCATATTAAAATATTAAAGGAGAAAATTTCTGTTTGGGGTGATGAAAACACTTTAGAAATAGGTGTTGGTGATGTTGTACAACATTGTAAATGTAGTTTATGCCACTGAGTTGTATACATAAAAAGATTAAAAAGTAAATTTTATGTTATTTGTATTTCACCACAATAAAAAGGATTTTTAAAAAGGAGAAAATATAATTGAATTACTTTTAGTTAAGTTTAAGTAATGGGCATTAGAGCCATAACTTGGATTTCTGAATGTAATAAAATTTTAAATGAAAAATAATAATTAGATCTTGTTATTGCATTTCCATTTGGCATGTGCTCCTTTTTCAGTGCTAGTGTAGCATTATAGAGTTCCATGGAGACACTCATCATACAAGTGTTAAAGAATAGAAGAAAACATATAAATGCTACATCTGCCTTTCTTTGTCAGACTCCTTCCCCCGTGGTCTGGCTGTTCAGAACTGCCCCAAGCTGACTTGTTAAGCAGGTCCCTCTCATTTCATAATAGGGACATTGCTATAAAATGACTAATGATTCATGTCTTCTTCTCTTCAGACTTAGAGTCTACAGTTTTGCACATTTTGATTATTTGATATATTTACCCATCCACCTATGAATATGAAGAAAATGTTTTTATATTCCTTTACTACCAATGGAATCAATTAAGGTCACTAAATCCATTTCTTTATCTGTGATTAAAAGAGGTAGGCATTTAGAAGGAGCTAGGAAGGGAATTCTCTCACACCAGTGTCCCTCCTAGGAAATCATCAAAATGACGAATATCTGGCCCTGAAAGCTGACATCGTAATCACCTGTTATGGTTACTTTTTCTGTCTGACAAACTATCCCTAATTTAGCAATGTAAGAAAACAATCATTTTATCATGCTCATGGATTCTGTGGCTCAGAAATTTGGAAGGCGCAGCATTGAAGGCTTGCCTCTCCTCTATAACGTCTGAGTTCTCAGGCCAGGAAGATTCAAAGGGTAGGGTTACCTTGAGGACTAGAGACTAGAATCATCTGAAGGCTCATTCATTCAAATATCTGGTTCCTGGGCAAGGAGAACTAAAAAACCAAGACTGCCAAAAGCAATGCCTACGTTTGGTCTTGCCATGTGGCTTGGCCTGATAGCCTGGCAACCTCTGAGTACATGGTGGCTCAGGACTCCTAGTACCAGTGCTCCAACTGACAAGTTAGAAGCTTCACTGCTCTTTCTTACCTAGTCTTGGAATTCATGCAGCTTCGCTTGGTTGCAAATGAGTCATAAGTCCACCCGTATTAAAGGAGGGGATTCACAGAACACCACTTTTTGATGAAGGTAGAGAGCATGTCATAAATGAGAACGTGAGATAAGACATATTTTTGCTACCATTTTGGAAAATTTAGCCTGCCATACTATATGATTTCTAGTTATCTTCCTATTCAGTTATTCACTTTCCATAATTCAGTATGACTAAAACTACTTGAAATAGAATTTGAGCATTCAACCTTCTTCTACTTTCATCTTCATTTCACCCTGGCCTCTGTTGCTTTAGTATTCTATGGTTGTAAGGCTAAGCACTAAGCAGAAGATAAACTTTTATAATGTATAACATTTTGTTTTTTGTGGGTGTGTTTATTTTTCATGGCTTTCCAGTTCTGAAGAAGGAAATGTACTGTTATGACTATAAAGATGTCCTGCTGAATGTCCTCCTGCTTGGGAAAGTAAAACTCAATGTAGAAAAAGTATCGCTAATCAAATCTACAAGTAAGATTTACTTTGATGAGGAATTTGATGCTCAAGAAATATTTTCTGCCTTTTATTGTAAATTTATAATCCTGAATTAGATTTCAATGAAAAGAGGAGCCATATTAAGCCACTCTTTAAAAATAAATCATGTATTGTTATGATTTTATTTCAAGATGTGAATTTCAGTTGTAAATTAATTCATTCTGCCAATGTTTGTTGTGTACCACTTCCCTTTCAGACACTATGCTAAATAGGGGTCTGCAATGGTGAATGGAACCCAACGTTCTCTAATGCAGCTTCTAGTCTAGCTGACAGGAGGGTTGGGGATGGGTAATGAGAATCATCACATGAGTAAACACGTAAGTTAATATTCTATTCCAGATTGTGGTCAGTAAAGTGAAAGGATAGGATAGAGTCCAACCGGAGAGAAGAAAAAGGAAAGCTCATTTGGATTTGGTAAGTCAGGGAAAAAATATTTGAGAAACTGATGCTTAGCTAATACTTGATGGTGATAAATCACAACAAGTTAGACGAATTTAGTGTGAAAATTTGTTTAGGTAGAGGGAAGAACTTTCTCAGAGGCCCAAAGTCAGGTAATACACTGTATTATTTTATTTTATTTCAGGAGCTATAAACCAAGAAAAAATTGATGAATATTAAGTAGAAGAGTGAGAGGGTCATCTTTGCATTTAAAAAAGATCACTTGCTGTTGCTGTATGGAAAATGAATTGGAGCAGGGTAAGATTGGAGCTGGTTCTTGCTAATGTTTGTGAAGATGGAAAATAACTAGGGAAATAATTTGCTAAGAAGAAGAAATAAAAGACCTTCCAAAATTTAATAATTATTACATAGAATTGGTAATGTACTCCTCATTACTATACTCACCCCATAATTATTACTATGCTCAACCCATAATCTCACCTGAGTGGTACAAAGGGTACTAAGGGTCTATACTCATACAATATCACAAGTAGAAATTTTCCCATGCAGCCACTTGCATGCCTCTTGAGCTCTTCTCTTTTGCCTCTGCAAGTAACTTTTTCTAGAGAAAGCCCTCCTCTCTTTAATTATCTGTTGAAATCTTAACCATCTTTCAAGTCCCAATTTAAGTGTTCCCTCCTCCAAAAAGGTTGACTTTTGCTAACCAAATATTTTCTCTTTCTTTACTTTAGCTCTATTGCACTTAATTTTAAATGTTTCTTATGCCATTTTTCTGTTGAGTGCAGGCCTAAATTTACTTGTGTAATGCACCATTCCAGATTCCATTCACCATTGTAGACCCAGGGCTTGGCTGTGTCTGAAGGAGAGGTGGTGCACAACAAACACTGGTGAAATGAATTAATTTCCAACTGAAATTCCAGTCCTGAAACATAATCATCAAAGTGCATGGATGGCTTATTTTAACTCCTTTTTTTCATAAGCCATTCGTCTACAATCAACTCTCCAGTGTGTATCTTCAATGGTGTCTTGATAAGTATTTATTAAACTACATTTAACTTTCAATTTACATGATATTTTAAATTTATTTTGAAAGCGGTTATCTAGGATTTACTCATTTATTTGGATAATATGCACTCTTACTGCCATTCTGAAAGAAAATTTGCATAGATAAAACTGTGTTAAAATAGCACAAACCCGTGAAACAAAAGCATTTAAACATTATTTTCCATCCTTAGATATAATCTAGTAAAGTATCAGTTAAATTGGTGTCCGTTTGTGAATTTATGATTTTATCACTCTTAATGCCTTTAAACCTGTTTTTATTAAAGTAAGCAGTTCAACCGAGTCATTAGGAGGGATTATATGCAAATGTAGTTATGTAGTGTTGTGTAATGTTACTTGATGTTTAGGATGAAATCAATACTCTTAATCTAAGAAATTAAAAAAGAATGAACAGTCAATTGTACAATAGAAACAATATAAAATATGTTGTATTTAAAGTAAAATAAATTTTTTAATTCAGGAAGTTGTGATCAAATACTTGCTACAAGCATTTCATATTAGTTCATAAGGAGTTACAGCTAAGTGACACATCAATAGAAAAACCTTTTTGATTTGTTCAGTCTAATCTAAGCGCTACAAAACTTCCCACAAAAAACTGCCCTGAAGTTCACTTTTATAAGATTATCAATGAAACTTACAGTATATTTCCAGTTCTCACATTTTCCTTAAAATTTGTTAGACTTAAAAAAGAAAACAGAGAGTGCTCTTATTTATTCAATAATAAGTAAGCAAACAAATAACAGGCTAATTTAGATCTCTTTAGAATTTCTTTTGTGTAAGTAGTATTTGTAACAAATAGTTGTCCATTTCACAATTTCGAGTTATAGCAGCTTTTACTATTCAACTTTGTGATTTTATAATGGCTAAAACATAGCAGTACTCAGTAAGATATAAAAAGAACCAGCTATTTAGTGGAATGAGGGTTGAAAAAAGCAATGTATCCCTTCCTCCCTACCTCCCTTTCTTCCTTCCTTGTTCCTTTCCTTTCTTTTCCTTTCTTTTCCTTTCCTTTCCTTTCCTTTACTTTCCTTTTTTCTTTTCTTTTCTTTTCTTTTCTATTCTTTTCTCTTTCTTTCTTTCTTTCTTTCTTTCTCTCTCTCTCTCTCTTTCTTTCTTTCTTTCTTTCTTTCTTTCTTTCTTTCTTTCTTTCTTTCTTTCTTTCTTTCTTTCTTTCTCTCTCTTTCTTTACCTTCCTTCCTTCCTTCCTTCTTTCTCTTTCTTTCTTACATTTCTCTTTCTCTCTCTCATTCACTCACTCTCTTGCTCTTCCTTTTTGTATCCTACTGAGTCTAGCTGATTCAATAAATTAGTTATACTTAAACTGAAAAAAAAAAAAAGAAAAAAAAAAGAAAAAAGCAATGCACTAAGTCACATGATTCAAATCTCTTCTTGGTTCCCTCACTTGCAGTTATGTAATCGTGAACCATTTTTTTCCCTTAATAACATGACTTAGGAAGACTTGTTTTCTTCTTTTGTCCATAATTATATTGATGGATCAATTAACCATATTGTTTTGTTTTGTCCTCCCTTTCCCCAGATTGCTTCTAAGTATTAAAAAAAAAAAAAAAATCACAGAATCAGCATTCCACTTGGTAGCTAGCAATGGCTTAAAACATGTCAGTGAACTTATTTTTGCTTTAAAATATGGTTATCACTAAGCTTTATTTTTATCTAGGCTGATTGCAGATTAGCATATTTGGAGAAAGGATTAAATATTTTACCTGCTTGCATTGGAAGTAAGTAAAGAGAACTCCTGGATAATATCAGGTGATAGATAATTAGTTTGGTACCTTACAGAGTGAGGTCCAGCCATGAGTATTTTATTACTTAGTAACACAAGTGAGCATTCAGCTTTTGGGTCAACTCAGATACCTAAAAAGCAGCTATTCTGGCACATTTACAACTTGGTGAATAAATTTATGCAATTTTAGGTCCCTCTGCTGATTTACCTGGAAAGGCCATTATGTAAGATAATGAATTCGACAGATGAAAATCAGTGAATGCATTTGCACAATGTCACTTTATATTATAAGGAAAGATCTGGCATTTCCTTACCGAGGCATGTCCATCTTCATGTGATCTACATATTAAAGATATGGCCCCTACTTTGGAATTGCAAACTTCCCTTGATTAATTTTTCTTTGAATATTGCATATATTTAACTTGGGTATTTTAAAACTGAGTCAAGTGCATTTATTAGCCAGATATCATCAAATATTCAGGCTAACATGGTAGTTAATGATGCAAATACAGAAAATACTCATTTTTTTCCATTATCTGCATTTCAAAAACTAGATGAATCTCTAATCCAAACATTTCTTAATTGGGGTAAGGGCTGCAACTGGGGTTGGAGTGAAGAAGAAAAGTGGCAAATAGAGTATCTTTTCTTCTTTTAATGTCTACATTTTCAAGAATGATGACCCAGATTATTCTTTTAAACATTCTAATATTCATCAGTAAAAGGAAGCTAACTAAGAAGTTTGTGAGAGGGAGAAAATTGGAAAAAAAAAAACATAGAAAAGACTAACTAAGAAATAAACTGAAATGAGTCAACTAATAAAACATTCAGAAGAAAATAACACAACAGATACATCAACAGAAATTGAAAATCATCAAATCCAAGAAGATAATTAAGAGTAGGAACATAGAAGAGATTTGAAACAGACACTTGAAGACCCCCCTTGTAAAAGTCTAGAAAGAATAGAGTGAAAGGAAAAGAAAGAATGAGACAAAAAGTTGAAATTTTAAGAAGATGGGGTTCAAATTACTTTATTAAAGAGTGGTTTATTTGCAACATGGGTTGATGTGACCGATCATCCTGTGATAGTCTTAGCCACCTTGATGGTATATTAAAAAATCAGATTTATAAACACTTGGATATCTTTTATATTAACATCATCTCTGACTGGCATTCCTGATTTTACTATTTTCAAATCATTATAAAGTAAACAGTAAGAGTGAGCAGTCAAGGAGACAAACTGGGATTTAAATTTTGGCTTTGACATTTAGCATCTCAAGATACTTATCTTCCTGTGAGTCAGTTTTCTCACCTGAAAAGTAGATATAGTAATATCACCTGTCTCTTAGATTTATTGTGTACTTTATTTTTATTTTTTGAGACAGAGTTTTACTCTTGTCGCCCAGGTTGGAGTACAATGGCAAGATCTCGGCTCACTGCAACCTTCGCCTCCTGGGTTCAAGTGATTCTCCTGCCTCAGCCTCCCCAGTAGCTGGGATTAATGCCTGGCTAATTTTTTTTTGTACTTTTAGTAGAGATGAGGTTTCACCATGTTGGCCATGCTGGTCTCGAACTCCTGTCCTCAGGTGATCCGCCCACCTCGGCCTCCCAAAGTGTTGGGGTTACAGGTGTGAGCCACTGCACCTGGCCCCTATCGTATACTTTAAATACATTAACACATGTGAAGGTCTTGAAAACCAGTGCTTCTGATATAGTAAGTGTTATCTAAGTCTTAGGATTATTATGTTTGGATGAAGTCTTACAATATGGTATACATTATTGTTTTCTTCTCCAGAATCAAATAAATTATTTTTTTCTTTGTAAGACATCTCAAGGAATTTATAAGTTGCAAGGTATTTTCTTGATTTTCCATCATGTTTATGTTTTGAACTGAGGGGCAGATGGTTTCAAAAATTGTTTAAATGATAGAGATGATGGGGCAATCATTTTGAGGAGTTTTATTGGATATGACTAGAACAAAGGAGATGGTCTGGGGTTGTCAGCATACAATCTTCATCTGTTAAACTCTTCGAGCTCTATTTTCTTTACTTTAAATCTCCTTACCCAAGAGTGGTCAGGGAAGAAGCTGGGATTGAGTTTGATTAGAAATTGAAATACATCTGCTGAAAATGTAAAATTTGTGTTAGTTGATCACATTTCTTCTATAATCTAACGTTCCTTGAGGAGTGATACTGGATGATTAGAATTGCTGGTTTATAGAAACAGCTGGTATGGGTTTAGCAGTTTAAAACTGCACTGAGAGCAGAAACTAACCTCACATATGTTTTAGCTTAATCACATATGAGTTAGCTTAATCTCCTGATAGGAGTTCAATTGATTTGGAAAGAGTTAATCAGAAGTCAGGATGCATTCTTGTGTGCAGCAGTGATTGTCCATCGCACCAAGTCACAAAGAGAAATGCATTACTGAGAAAGTTTGCTATATGCAGTTTTTGTTTCTGGAATTCTACATGTGACTGGCAATAAAAAGGTTTTGCCTTTTTCCCACAACAATACTAAAAATGGCGTGACTGTTTACCATCTTTGCTACTACTGCTTTCACCCAACCAAGACTAGAACATAATAGCCTTGGTTGGTTAAGTGGATACTGTGACAGACTTACGTTAAGTGCATTTAAAATATAATTTCACATAATCCTTACAAAAACTCTGAGGTAGTCGCTAACAAGCTAGGTTTATAAAATTATTGATCAAAGCTATTAAATTATTAATCCAAGATTATCCCAAAAGTAAGAAATAGAGTTGGAATTTGAACCCAGCCTTGTATGATGACCAAACCATATGCCCTTTCTATTGAACTTGCCTCTTGTTTCGTTCCCATAATTTTCTATTCCAAAGGTCTTTATAATTTCTAATATTGGAATCATTTATAGGCCTGAGTCAGGATATTTCTAAAAAGCAACACATATAACCTCAGAATAAACTGAATATAATTAGTTTTGTGTGTTTGTTTGTTTGTTTTGAGACCGAGTCTTACTTTGTTGCCCAGGCTGGAGTGCAGTGGCGTGATCTCAGTTCACTGAAAGCTCCACCTCCTGGGTTCAAGTGATTCTTGTGCCTCAGCCTCCTGAGTAGCTGGGACTACGGGCACCTGCCACCACACACGGCTGGTTTTTGTATTTTTAGTAGAGACTGGGTTTTACCAAGTTGGCCAGGCTGGTCTTGAACTTCTGACCTCAGGTGATCCACCCGCCTCGGCCTTCCAAAGTGCTGGGATTACAGGTGTAAGCCACTGTGCCTGGCCCTGAATATACTTAGTTTTTAATTTGGTTATATACTAATTGAACGTATTTAGCCTTATGAAAACTCACTACATTATCCTTAAGGTTCCAAATAAGAAATAATTCTTACTTGTATACACACGGAGGAAAACTTCTGGATTGGCATCAGCCTAACGATTTCATATTTAGGAATCATCACATGACACCACAGTGACTTGATTGCTTCTTACTCTAGGTTAAATCCATGTTTTTTATTAGATGAGTTACTGAAAAAAGATATGTGTAAACTGACTATGCCTATGTTAGACTACACTCTCTCATTTGTTTCTATCATAAGTGAGAAATGTGCTTCTGTGGGAAATAATTTGACTCTAACTCATAATACACATTATTCTTAAAAAGCCTAGAATCCTTGTGATTTTGATATACATGATGAATTTTTTTAAAAATAAAAATCTGGCTAAATTTTTAAAAGGTGAGGCAATTTAAACTATAGGTAACACTCATGCGGTGCTTACACTGTTCCAGGTATTGTTCTAAAAATATATACATTGAATTCCCATAGCAATTCTAAAAGGAGGCACTATAATGATTCCCATTTTATAAATGAGGAAACAGAGGTGCAGAGAAGTAAAGTAACTTGTGCCAGGTCATGTAGCTAGCCAGTGACGGAGCCGCAGTTTGAACCTAAGCAGTCTAGCTTTAAGACTCCATGCGTTTTTTGTTTGTTTCTTTTTGTTTGTTTTCTTTGAGACGGAGTCTCGCTCTGTCGCCCAGGCTGGAGTGCAGTGGCCGATCTCGGTTCCCTGCAAGCTCCGCCTCCCGGGTTCACGCCATTCTCCTGCCTCAGCCTCCTGAGTAGCTGGGACTGCAGGCGCCCGCCCCCACGCCAGGCTAATTTTTTCTATTTTTAGTAGAGGCAGGGTTTCACCGTGTTAGCCAGGATGGTCTCGATCTCCTGACGGCATGATCCACCCGCTTTGGCCTTCCAAAGTGCTGGGATTACAGGCGTGAGCCACTGCGCCTGGCCCATGCTTTTAATTAATATGCCACACCTTGTGTTTTGTGTGCTTGTTTGTTTGCTTTTCTCTATGCTGTGCCCTGCTCTGCCATGTGAGAAAAGGTTAGTAATACTTCTTTAAACTTTTTTTCTGAACATACTCTGTTTAGCATCAGCATCTTGATACTATCTTTTCCTATAATGCTACTTCAATTTTAAAAATACTGCTTTGCGTTACTTTTTATTTTAAATATTACATAGGGCCATTTATCCTTCTTTTTCGTTACCTACTCCTCATCAATTATTGATTGATCATAAATATTGAATGGGAAAGCTACCCCTCATGTGGAGATGACACAGGGGAATGTGGAAAAAGACTTGGAATATTCTACTCTCCTTGGCCAAACTTCC
Source organism: Macaca nemestrina (assembly GCF_043159975.1). Taxonomy (NCBI): domain Eukaryota; kingdom Metazoa; phylum Chordata; class Mammalia; order Primates; family Cercopithecidae; genus Macaca; species Macaca nemestrina. The sequence continues at coordinate 65,724,424 of NC_092127.1, read as the reverse complement.
TGTACTGTGAGTTAGATATCTCACAGCATCTTCCCCTGATGTTATGAAGTGTTAGATTTTAGAACTGTCTTTGTTTTGATTTGATAATAGTCAATGGTCATTTTCTGGCTTTCCGTTTAGGAAGGTCAGGTCAGCTTATTTTGCTCTCTGCCTAGAGAAAGAGGATGCTGTGTAGACATCGAGGTATTCCAGTTCATGTTGCAGTTACTTATCGTTATAAATTAATTAAAAACTTACCCGGTTATGATATGAATTTCCAAGTAGATGTGACTAATAACAAAAATAATAATAGTGACCAACTCATGGGTTCCTGTGAGAACAGAAAGAGGTAATCTGTATGAGGCACGAAAGCAGTATGCACTATAGTGAGCTCTCAATAAATGGTGACTGTCATTATTATCACTACTGTTGTTTTGGGAAGTGGTGCTGACCCGGTGACTGATTATGTTGTTGCCTATGACAGCTTTTCAAAAATTTTAACAATGGAATAGATATCTTGGAATTCTGGATTAAATATATATACATACATATGTGTATATTTAAAAACAGCACTTAATTTTCATAATAGCATATAAGCTTATCCTCCACATAGGTTAATGAAGACTTGTTAAGAACTGAGCATTGCCCTTACAGACCATTTAATGACAGTGAGGGAAGTCATAACACTCATAAGAACAATAAACACAGCATGAAAGCATATATAATTAAATTATCTATGGTGTGGTCTAAGTATTGTGTGGTGTTCAGAACAGAAAAAGCTCAACTAAGTTGAAGTATTCAGAAAGAATCTAGTCATGGAAGTGCTGGGACATGAGATTTCAAAGGAAACCTTTAAAGAAAGAAAAGGGTCTGTCTAGTAGAGAAGGAAAAACATAAGCATACGTCTCTACACAGAAATAAGCACAGTATACTTGTGGAATAACTAGTAAAGTATCATTGCTCTGTATGCCTTTCTTATTGCTTATCACAGGCACTGAGCAAAACTTTTTCCCATGAATGAGAGCAAAATAATTTTCAAACAAATCCCAAATCATTGTTTCTGTCAAAGTCAATGTTACTTTCTAAGTAAATGCTGAAACTAATGGCTTTATAATGATATTTCTACAAACTTTACTTATTTAAATAATCTCATGGCTATTAAATTACTACATTGGATCTGGCAGATGAAAGTATCTGTGTTTTGCTTTATAAACTTGTTCATATCAAAAACTGCCTCTTCAAAAAAGGATAATGACCTTAGGGTATAGTGATCATGTCATCCCATTCTAAATAGATCTGTGTTTCTCACTTTTAAATGGAAAGAGCAGGGTGGTAAACCTAACTGCAGAATAAGTCATATTTCATTTTGAAATATGCAGGCTGGCATTCATTTGAAGACAGGAAAGAAAACACAGACAAACATTTACAAATGAGAGGAAAGATTACAAAGGGTGGAGTACATTGGTAAAGATAGATAGACCCCTTTCTTTCTCTCTCTCCTCCTCTTCTTCCTCCTCGCCACCTCCTCTCCTTCCCTCTTATCTTTCTTCTTTGTGTCTAATATGAGTTAGTATTACTCACCCACATACCAACTTTATTGTCAGAGGTTAATCCCCACAAAACATTCCCTAGGTAGATATGAGAATTCCTCAGGTTTTTCCTTAATCTGTGCTCAAAAACAAACTCCCAAACTGCTCTGCTTCTATGTCTTACCTTGCTGTTTTTTTAGGGAGAAGACTATTCTCACTTGTGAATCTGGCATTTTTCTCAGAAAGCTGTCTTCCATCATTAGTCACCAGAGTGATCACCACCATGATCTTGGAGAAAGAAACATTGCTATCCCTTGGGATAGTCCCGTTTTCTGTAATTTCCCACACATTGAGACTGGTTGTAATTTTTAACAGGGTTTATGGAAGGTTAAGGAATAATGGAAAGAAGCTACATCAAAAGTGTAACTCACAGCTACTGGCCAGGCTCAGATCCATGTCTTGCTAACCATACTGTCTCCCTGTAACACTGTCTCCCATACAGGAGTGCTACCACACTGTCTCCTGTATGGTAGGTGAGAAGGGCTGCTCACCTCCCATATCTGAGACTATTTCAACTGTCTATAGGCCAAATATTCTAAGTTCTTTTTCAGCTTAAGATTTGCGGCCTAGATCTTCGTTTTCTGCCATAAGATTGATACCTTTCTGGGATTTTTGACAACAGGAATTTCATTCTCTTATGTTGGTAGGCCTTCCTTTGGGGTGAGAGTATGTATCTGGGATAGCTGTAGGAACCTCATCCCACTCGAGGAAACATACTCTGCCTCTCTTCTTCTTAGAAGGCAACCTTGCAGTAGTCCAAGCCTAGGATGTTTTTGAGTTAGCTGGTCTACTAAAAACCACAGGTGGCAAATAATTGTGTCCAGGTTAGCCCACACCAAGCTGAGTCCAGTCCCTCTTCCATCAACCCTTTCCAAAGATTAAAACAACCTTGGTGTCTAGACTCATGTTACTTGATATATATATTCATATATCTTATTTATTTTTTAATATTTCTTTTATTATTATTTTTAATAGAAACAGGGTTTTATCGTGTTGCCCAGTCTGGTCTCAAACTCCTGAGATCTGCCTGCCTCAGCCTCCCAAAGTGATTATCCCCAAAGGGATTATGACCATGAGCCACCGTATGAGGCCTATATTTGTATTTTTAAATAATTAATCTAGCTTCAATTGAAAATTAAGGATTATATATATTTATTGTGTATAACATGTTTTGAAATATGTATGCATTTTGAAATGATTACTAGAGCTAATTAACATATGCATTACCTCACATAATTGTCATTTTTTGTGGTAAGAACACAAAATCAAATCTTTCAGTGATTCTTCAGAATACAATACATTGTTACTAACTTCAGTTATCATGTTGTACAACGTATCTCTTAAACTTATTCCTCCTATCTAACAAACTTTGTATTCTTTGACTAACATCTGCCCATCTCCCCACTCCCCCAACCTCCGGTAACCACCATTCTACTCTCTTCCTACAAAATACACTTTTTAATTTTAATTTAATTTTATTCTATTTTGAGACAGGATCTCACTCTGTCACTGAGACTGAAGCAAGTGGTGCGATCTAAGCTCACTGCAGCCTTGACCTCCTGTACTCAGGTGATCCCCTTCAACCTCCGAGTAGCTGAGATTACAGGTGCATGCCACCACATTTGGCTTTAAATTTTTTTTTTTCATACAGTTGGGATTTTGCCATGTTGTCCAGGCTGGTCTCAATCTCCTAGGCTCAAGTCATCCTCCTGTCTTGGCCTCCCAAAGTGCTGGGTTTACAGGCGTGAGCTACTGCACTTGGCCTGGTTTGATTCCACATTTTCTTACTATGATAGAATGCTACATGCTGGGAAATTTATAAACAATAGAAGTTTATTTGGCTCGTGATTCTGCAGGCTAGAAAGTTCAGGATCAAGGGGCTGAATCTGGCGAAGGACTTCTTGCTGCATCATCCATGGCAGAGAGACACAGAGAGTGAGAGAGAGAGAGCCAGAGATTAAACTTACAGCCCCAAGCCCTTTTATAATTGCTTTTAATCCATTCATGAGAACATAGCCTTCATTATCTAAACACTTCTTATTAGGCCCCACTGCCAAACATTGTTGTACTGGGGGATGAAGCTTCCAGCACATGCTTTTTGGACGACATACTCCAACTGTAGCATACAGATAAGTGAGATCATGTGGTATTTGTCTTTCTGTGTCTGGCTTATTTCATTTGGCATAATGTCTTCCAGGTTCACCCATGTTGTTGAAATGACAGGATTTTTTTCTTCTTCTTCTTCTTTTTAAGGCTAAATTGTATTCCACTGTATATATATACTATATCTCCCGTATCTAATTACCTGTTGATGGACACTTCGGTTGATTCCATATCTTGGCTATTGGGATAATGCTGCAGTAAATATGGGAGTGCAGATATGTCTTTGAAATACTAATTTCATTTCCTTTGGAGATATATATGTGTGTGTGTGTGTGTGTGTGTATATGTACACTCATACATATATATGTATATAAGATTGCTGGATCAAGTAATTTTTTTAATTATACTTTAAGTTCTAGGGTACATGTGCACAATGTGCAGGTTTGTTACATATGTATACATGTACCATGTTGGTGTGCTGCACCCATTAACTCATCATTTACATTAGGTATATCTCCTAATGCTATCCCTCCCCCCTCCCCCCTCCTCACAATAGGCGCCGGTGTGTGATGTTCCCCTTCCTGTGTCCAAGTGATCTCATTGTTCAATTCCCACCTATGAGTGAGAACATGTGGTGTTTGGTTTTCTGTTCTTGCAATAGTTTGCTGAGAATGATGGTTTCCAACTGCATCCATGTCCCTACAAAGGACACGAACTGATCCTTTTTTATAGCTGCATAGTATTCCATGGTGTGTATGTGCCACATTTTCTTTTTTTTTATTATTATACTTTAAGTTCTAGGGTACATGTGTACAATGTGCAGGTTTGTTACATATGTATACATGTGCCATGTTGGTGTGCTGCACCCATTAACTCATCATTTACATTAGGTATATCTCCTAATGCTATCCCTCCCCCCACCCCCTCCCCACAATAGGACCTGGTGTGTGATGCTCCCCTTCCTGTGTCCAAGTGATCTCATTGTTCAATTCCCACCTATAAGTGAGAACATGTGGTATTTGGTTTTCTTTTCCTTCGATAGGAATGATGGTTTCCAGCTGCATCTATGTCCCTACAAAGGACATGAACTCATCCTTTTTTATGGATGCATAGTATTCCATGGTGTATATGTGCCACATTTTCTTAATCCAGTCTGTCACTGATAGACATTTGGGTTGATTCCAAGTCTCTGCTATTGTGAATAGTGCCGCAATAAACATACGTGTGCATGTGTCTTTATAGCAGCATGACTTATAATCCTTTGGGTATATCCCCAGTAATAGGATGGCTGCAAATGGTATTTCTAGTTCTAGATCCTTGAGGAATCGCCATACTGTTTTCCAGAATGGCTCAACTAGTTTACAGCCCCATCAACAGTGTAAAAGTGTTCCTATTTCTCCACATCCTCTCCAGCACCTGTTGTTTCCTGACTTTTTAATGATTGCCATTCTAACTGGTGTGAGATGGTATCTCATTGTGGTTTTGATTTGCATTTCTCTGATGGTGAGTGATGATGAGCATTTTTTCATGTGTCTGTTGGCTGTATGAATGTCTTCTTTTGAGAAGTGTCTGTTCATATCCTTTGCCCACTTTTTGATGGGGTTATTTTTTTCTTGTAAATTTGTTTGAGTTCTTTGTAGGTTCTGGATATTAGCCCTTTGTCAGATGAGTAGATTGCAAAAATTTTCTCCCATTCTGTAGTTGCCAGTTCACTCTGATGGTAGTTTATTTTGCTGTGCAGAAGCTCTTTAGTTTAATTAGATCCCATTTGTCAATTTTGGCTTTTGTTGCCGTTGCTTTTGGTGATCAAGTAATTTTTTGAGGAACCTCCATACTGTTTTATGTAATGACTATCTTAGTTCGTATTTCTATCAACAGTGTGAGAGTGTTTCCTTTTCTTCACATCCTCACCAACTCTTGTTATCTTTCCTCTTTTTGATAATAGCCATTCTAACAAGTGTAAGGTAGTATCTCATTATGGTTTTAATTTGTATTTCTCTGATAAGTCATAAAGGTTTACTGAATTCATTTTTTAATTCTAACAGTGTTTTTGGTGGAGTCTTCAGGGTTTTCTTATATATATAGGTTTTCTAGGTATAAAATCATGCCATCTGCAAATAGGAACAATTTAACTTGTTTCTCATCAGTTTGGATGTCTTTTATTTCTTTCTGATGCCTAATCTCTCTGGCTAGGACTTAGATTATTATATTGAATAAAACTGGCATTGTCTTGTTCCTGATCTCAGAGGAAAAGTTTTCAACTTTTAACCGTTGAGTATGATATTAACTGTGGGTTTGTTACATACGGCCTTTATTGTGTTGAGGTACATTCCTTCTAAATTTATTTAGAATTTTTATCATCATATATTTATATATTTTTTATATTATCTTATGCCAAACAGAACTCAAGACAGTTTTAAAAATATGGGCAGTATAAAGTAAAATTAGGAATCAGGCCTGAAAAACAATTACAGAAATAAGAAATAAATTAGAGAATAGGAAAAGTAATTACAGATATACATGCTGGAGCTTCCTCAGGTTGAGCCACAAATTTGGTCATAAACTTTCTGTCAGGAAAAGAAAATGGAGGCATGACTGTCAATTACTGAAGTCTTAAAGGCATTATTTATTTGAACATTTCTAAAGAAAATCCTGAGTAATAGAGGAGTAGCCCAGGGAACATAGGAAAGCTTGTTAACATCCCTGAAAGAAATTTACCAGTTCACATATTCTCCGTCATCAACACTTTAGTCCAAGACTTGATCATCTCATACCTGGACTATATAAAACTGCCTTCTAATTAGTCTCCCCTCTTCTACTCTTATAGTTTATATAGCAGCTTTTTAATAGTATCTTTTTCAAAACTTCTTTTAGATCACCTCAGTTCTCCTCTTAATGGAAAATCTTTCTATGGCTTTCTATTGTGAGAAGAGTAGAATCTAACTCTACTTTGCCTCAAATACCCTGCCTGATCTAGCCCTGGACTATCCCTCCAGCACCATCTCCTATCTTGGTCCCCTCATTCACTCTGCAACAACCACACTGAGCGTTATTTGGTAGCTTGCTTCTACTGCAAGCTACCAAACTTGCTTCTGCTGCACTAAGCTCCTGTCTTCACACAGCTTATCCCAAAGCCAAGGATACCTATTTTAGGTTTTTATTATGATAGAACCCACTTTTAGGCACCCAAGCCTTCCAATTATTTTCTGCTGCATAATCAACCACTCCAAACCTAATAGCTTAAAAAACAAACAGTTATTTAGCTTAAGAATGTGCAGTATGGGCAGATTTTAGCAGGGAAGGCTTGTCACTGTTTCACGCAGTATGAGCAGAAAAAAACCTTTGACAATTTTACTTTGAAAACGCTCAGCAAACAAGGAAAGGAGCTAAAAGAGTTTCCCACACTTGAATAAAGGGCATCTGTGAAAAAAAAAAGCTAACATCATGCTTACTATTGAAATAGTAAAATTCTTTTCCCATGGATTAGAAAGAGATCAGGATGACTCTTCTCACCACTTCTATTCACTATTGTATTAAGTACTCTAGAAAGTGTAATAAGGCAAGAAAAAGAGAGAAAAGGCATAAGAACAGGGAAAGAACAAGACAAATTGCCATTATTCACAGATAGTATGATTTCTTACATAGAAAATTCTATGGAATTTACAAAAAAGTATTGGAATTAATAAGCAAATATAGCAAATTCACAGGATACAAGTTTGATATGTGAAAATCAATGGCATTATTACATATTTGTAACAAATGATTACAAGATAAAATTTAAAAACTCATTTTCTGCAGCATCAAAAATTATACAATACTCAAGAAAATTTTAATGTAAGATGTTGTGGCAGACACATCCTGGGTTGACCCCAATGCTCCTTGCCCCTATATAGTCTCCTTCCCTTGAGTATGCAAAGAGGTTGTGACTGGCTTCTAACCCATGTAAGATGGCAAAGATGATGGGATACCACGCCTTTGATTAGGTAACTCTGTATGGCAAGTGGACTCTAGAAAGACTCTTCTGTTCGTCTTAGAGAGGCAAATGGCCATGTTGTGAACTGTTTATGAAGAGAGTCATACAAAAAGGACAGTAGGCATCCTCTAAGACATATCTAGAATACTAAAGACAAGTTTGAAAAAGGGAAAAAAACAAGTTGGAGTATTTACCATATTCTACTTGATTTCAAGACCCACTACATAAAGTAATAAACAGAGTGTGATATTGGCAGCAGCAGAGACAAGCAGGTAATCAAAACAGAGTAGAGACTAGAAATATATCTCTACATAGACGGTCAGTTGAAATTTGGAAAAAGATGCCAGGAAAATTTAATTTAAAAAGGAGTCATTTTATTTATTTATTTATTATTTAAGATTCAGTGTGTATATTTGAAAGTTTGTTATATGGGTATATTGTGTGATATTAGGGTTTAGGCTTCTATTGATCCTACTACCCAGATAGCGAACACAATACCCAATATGTCACTTTTCAACCCTTGCCTTCCCCTCTCCCTTTGCTGTTTTGGAGTCCCCAGTGTGTGTTGTTCCTATCTTTATGTCCATGAGTACCCAATGTTTAGCTAGTGTTTTGTTAAGGACTTTTGTGTCTATGTTCATCAGGAATTTTGGCCTATAGCTTTCTTTTTTGTTGTGCCTTTGCTAGATTTCAGTATCAGAACTATGCTGGTTTTGTAGAATAAGTTAGGGAGAAATTCCTCCTCCTCAATTTTTGAAATAGTTTCAATAGGATAGGTACCAGCCCTTGTTTGTATGTTTGGTAGAATTCAGCTATAAATCCATCTGGTCCAGGGCTTTTCTTGGTTGGTAGGATTTTTATTACTGATACAATTGTGAAATTTGATATTGGTCTGTTCAAGTTTTCACTTTCTTCCTGGATCTATGTTTGGAGGTTATATGTTTCCAGGAATTTATCCATTTCCTCTAGATTTTCTAGTTTGTGCATATATAGATGTTCAGTGACTACTATCTCTGAGGTTCTTTGGTATTTCTGTGGGATGAATTATAATATTATCTTTTTCATTTCTGATTGTGATTATTTGGATCATCTCTCCTTTGCTAATCTAGCCAGTGGTATATGGAACTTGTTTATCTTTTCAAATAACAAACTTTTCATTTTGTTGATCGTGTGTATTATTTTCTTGTCTCAATTTCATTTAGCTCTGTTCTGACTTTACTATTTTTTGTCTTCTACTAGCTTTAGGTTCAGTTTGTTCATGTTTTTCTAGTTCCTTTAGGTGTGAGATTAGGGTGTTTGAGATCTATCTCTTTGATTTAGTGCTATAAACTTTCTTCTTAACAAAGGCTTAACTTTCTTAAGCCTTTGCCACATCCCAGAAGTTTTGCCATGTTGTGTCCCTATTTTCATTTGTTTCAAAGAATTTTTTGATTTCTGCCTTAATTTTGTTGTTCACCCAAAAATCATTCAGGAACAAGTTATTTAGTTTCCATGTATTTGTGTGGTTCTGAGAATTCCTCTTGCTATTGATTTCTATTTTTATTTGACAGTGGTCCAAAAAGATGCTTGGTATGATTTAAATTTTTTGAAATATATTGAGATTTGCTTTATGAGCAAGCATGTCAACAATCCTAGAGTATGTTCCATGTGCAGAAGAATGTATATTCTGTGGTTTTGGGGTGCAGTATTCTGCAGATGTCTATCAGATCCAGTTGGTCAAGTGTTCAATTTAACTCCAGAATTTCTTTGTTAGTTTACTGGCTTAGTGATCTGTCTTATGCTGCCAGGGGGGTGTAGAGGCTCCTTCTATGAGTGTGTGGCTGAGTCTTTTCTTAGGTCTAGAATTAATTATTTTATAGATCTGGGTGCTCCAATGTTGGATGCATATATATTTAGAATAGTTAAACCTTAATCTTCTTTTTGAATTGAACCCTTCTATCATTATTTAATGCCCTTCTTTGTCATTTTTGAAAACTGTTATTGGTTTCAAGTTTGTTTTGTCTGATGCAAGAATAGTAACCCCTGCTTTTTATGTTTTCTATTTGCATGATAAATCTTTCTCCATTCCTTTACTTTAAGCCTATGGGTGTCAAGGTGTCACAACATGTGAGATGGGTCTCTTACAGACAGCAGAAGGATGGGTCTTTTTTTTTTTTTTTTTAAATTCAATTTGTCACTCAGAGAAGTTAAAATGTGTTTTCTACATATGGGAAAGACAGAGCTAAGCCTGATTCTGGCCTAAGCAAGCCCGAATGGCCTCCACAGTACATGTCTGTGTCAGCATCAGCTTGCCTGCTGGGAAATCATAAAGCAAAGGATTCATTGGGTAGATGCTGACCAGTGGGAGAGGGAGCTCTTGGATCCCTGATGGAGGCAGAAACGATTAGAGGAGAATATCTTGAATAGAATGGCATCTGTCTGGGTCAATGAAATTGTGGAGGAGATTCTCCCTCAGATTCATTCACAAGAGAAAGAGTTAGTTTGCGTATCAGTCAGACTTAGAGGATGAGATGAAAGCTTCTTAGTGTATCCTCCATCTCCTCCTTATGAGTTGTAAGGGTAGGAAAAGATGTGCCAGACAGAGAAAGAGAAGATGCTCAGTGTTGCCACCTCCTCTACCCACTTCAGACTTTTAGGCTTTCGGCAAGCAGCAGGACTAAATGGTAAAGCATGGAGATTGGCATTAAATCAAGTTCCGTATTCAACTTCTGAACTCCAGTGGAATTTCAACTTCTGAATTGATACTGTGTGACTATTTTTTATCTAAAAAATGAAAAAAAAATCATAAAGCCACTGGAATTTTCATATAGAAACAAGAATAAAACCCCACTGAATAAATTTTGAAGAAATATGATAGATTTTTTTTTAAGTTGTAGTTTTTTAAAAGACAAGGTCTTACTTTATTGCCTAGGCTGGAGTGTAGTGGTAAAATCTTGATTCACTGCACCCTTGAATTCCTAGCCTCAAGCCTCCTGAATAGCCGGGACTACAGGTGTGTACCACCATGCCTACCTAATTTTTAAATTTTTTGTGGAGATGGGGTCTTGCTACATTGTCCAGACTGGTCTCAAAGTCCTGGCTTCAAGCAATCCTCTCACCTCAGCTTCTCAGAGCACTGGGATTACAGGTGTGAGCCATTGTACCCAGCCAAAAAGTTGCATCTTAATTACAAGTATATACCTATAGCAATTGTTTATTGGTATATCAAAGACAATTGTTTAAAAAAATTTAATAATTTCTTTCTAATTCTATCAATTGGATGAGTTTTGAGTCATCTCACTTTTATTGCATTTAGCTGGGGGATGGCCTGGGGCTCAGCTGAGATAGCTGAGATGGTTGAGCTTCTCTCTGTGGTTTTTCATCCTTAAGAACACTAGAAAGGGCATTCTCACATGGTGGTGGCAGCCTCTAAGACTGCAAGGCCTAATATGCAATATGCAATTGCTTATCAAGTCTCTATTTATATTACATTTCATGATTTCCCATTGGCCAGAACAATTTATCTATATCAGTGATAAATTTATCTATATCAGTGATAAACTGTTTCCCTCTTGTAGGAAACATACAAGAGGGAAATATACAAGAATGTGGATACTGGGGGCATGTTACTTTGGGGACCATTTCTTTGGCAATCTACAAAAATCTACCTTCTGGTCCCAGTGATTTTTAACCTTTTCCATAGGTAAAATACACTTGCCTCCTTTTAAGCCCAAAAGTCTTACAAGATTTGAAGTTCATAATCATGTGAATTGCATCAGGTCCAGAGCTGGAGAAAATTTCTTAGGTGTAGCTACGTTTGATTCAGAGATGTGTGAATAAAAAAGACATGTAATCTCCCCTGCCTCCACTCCCATTACACGGTGTTAGGTGAGAGAGGAGCAGGAGAACCATAAAAGATATTTCTGTTTAAATTAGGGAGGAATGAGAGGAACCTAGCAGTCACAGGTTCATAGCAACTCTGAAATCTAGCTGAGCATATGTTGTCAGGATTTCCTGCTCTGAACACAAAGAATGTTTCTTACTAGAACTCAGTTTGCCCCCTGAGAACAATTTGCTGACTACAGCTCAATTTCCTCCAGAGTTCTTGACTGCCATCTGAGAAGACCTTTGTTTTTCACAGGAAAGACCCTTGCTTACCACTGAATAGTTTTCTAAGCCTGGTTACTGCCTATAGAAAAGTTGGGGACCCAGACATCTCTTTCCGTTTTGAACTTTCTCAGTGCCTTTTAGTCTAAACTGGCAATACTTTGATTAATCCCATTCTCTTAGAAACATGGAGGATTTTCTATAAATCTTATTGGTATTGGCTCCATGTCCCACAGCCACATTCTTTTTTCTTTTTTTCAAGAATGTTCTACAGTAAGCAGCATAATGACCTCTCATATTTGTGTATTTTATAATCTCACACTTGTAGCTATGTTATGATACATGACAAGGGGAATCAAGGTAGTTGATGGAATTTAACTTGCTATCCAGTTGACCTTAAATAGTGAGATTATCCTAGTGGGCCCAATGTAATCACGAGGATTCTTAGTTGTAGAAGTGAGAGGCAGGAGAGTAAGTGGCAGAGTGACATTATGTGAGAAAGACTCAACAGACTTCATTTAGATAGCTTTGAAAAAAGAAGGTGGCCATGAGCCAAGGAATGTGGGCAGCCTGTAGAAGCTGGAAAAGGCAAGAAAATGGATCCTTCAGAAAGAATCACAGTTCTACTAACACCTTGATTTTAGCCCAGTAGAGGTCAGTTTTGGACTTCTGACCTCTAGAACTATAAGATAATATATTATGTTGTTTTAAGTCACTGTTTGTGGTACTTTGTTACAGTAGCAATACCATCTATTACATTCATCTGCATTTGGACAACACCTTTAAGCTACCTAGGAACATTTTGTTCCAATGCAAACTACTATGGCTCAGTCTCTTACATTTAGATACCGGAAGATGTACTCAAATAATTTCATATCAGCATTGATGATGATAGCAAAGTACTGAGAAGAACCTACATGCTCATTATTAGTGGCATGGATAAATAAATTTTAGAGTATTCATACAAGGAATATGTATTCTCAGTTAACATTGGGTAAATATCTATCACGTTATTGTTAGGAAAAAAAGCTTTCCTGGAAAATATAATCTCTGAATCCTCTTATGTAAAATTCAAAAATAGTATACTTTAAAAAATGCTGACACGTGTGTTTTAAAGATGTGAAGAAAAGTAAGAGATTTGCTCAGAATTCATTATAGCATTGGCCCCTGAGGGAAATGTGACCAGGGAGGAGGTACTGGTAATGTTCTACTCCTAAACTAGGTGGTGAATTTCTAAGTGACCATTTTATTATTCCTTAAACTATGCTTTTATATTATATCAGCTTCTTGTACATAAAATTTACAATAAAAATTCAAGAATTAAAAAAAGTAAAAAATAGAAAAAAATATTCCAAATGGTTTCCAAAGAAAACTGATGTAGCAATGTTGCTATTGAACAAATAAAAGGCATTATTAGGAAATAAACAGGGGTCCATTAAGCAAAATAAAAATAACAATTCACATAGAAGATATAATATTCCACAGCCTACTTTCTTATTTATTTATTCTTAAATTTCTTCAGTGAATGGGAGATATTGATGAAATGTAAGATTTATAGTCATTTTAGTAAACCAAATACTAATTTTTTGTCGTCCTTACGTTACTTTGGTGGTAGCAATCATGTGTGTTGAGAGAGACACATAAGAGATGGTGGAGAAATATGTTTAGTAGAATATTATCATGCTAATTAATACAATTTCATAATTTTAAGTAGTTCATTCTGTGAAGGCTTTTTGAAATGGGTAAATTCACAGTGATTACAGCTGAATACAATATATATTTTCCTACTAGTTACAAAATAAGAATTAACAACGAAAACACAATGTCCTCTCATAACTTCCCTAAATTTTAAAAAAAGCCAAAGAAAAATATTCTTTTGAAGACTTAGTAAAGCATAACGGAAAAAGAATGCAGGAAATGATGTTAAGAATTTTTGATACTTGATTTTAGAATAACAATTTTAATACTAATAAACACCAATTTCATACTGAAGACATGTCTCAGGGCTTAGTGTGGACCTCACTTATCTCAGAAAACAGGAATTGGATAGCAGATATCAAATAAATGAGGCAACCAGATATTGGAGATCTTGATGGTTAAGATTAAAGTTAATATGTCATGTTTTAATTTTTTCCTAAATGGAAGCCAGATGATGGACTAAATTATCCTCCCCACCCAACTCCTACCACCTTTCTGCTTGTTTTCTTTGTGCTGCTCCATGGGTCTATGGCATAAGCAACTGTAAGTTACACTAGGATGTAGGAGAACATTCAGGAGCGTGTGGTTCTCCATCACTGAACAACCTCTGGGGAGTTTTTTGAATGCTGACTCACTCATTATTGCAGCCCCAACATGCAACAGGACACATATTAGACGCTTAGTAAAGACTTGTTGAGTGAATGGTTGACAGAGTGCATATTAATAGTAAATAATAAAAAAAGGAAATGATTTTCAAAAAGAAGTTGCATTACTATTTTTAAACATCACACATTTAAATATTCATTATTGCTAGTGCTGTGAGAGCTTTATTGCAGTCCTGCTACTGGCTTTAGGTATTATCTCATGCAAAACACCTAATTCAGGCAAGAACCAGCCTCGGCAGGTTTTTATAACTATTTTTCCTTGCAGTTCTAATATCTTACACCTCTTTTGACTCACTTGGACTCCTTTTGGGTAGTTTAATATGTATGACTCTGCTTGTTTATTCTATCCTTAGGTAGGAACTAATTTAATAATATTGCCACTTCCCATTTACAAAAACTTACAAGTTAAATGGACTTGACCAGATAAAGCAGGCTAAAAAGGAACAAGATTAGACTTCACAGTGAACACAAATCTGACTAGCATCTAATGTTGTTCTGTGATTTTCCTAGATTTTTGTTCTTTCTTTAGAAAAAAAACCATTTTCACAATTTTCTAATTAATAAAGTAATACATATTCAATTCAGAAAACAGAAAAGAACAAATAAAAATATACTTAGAATTCCACCATACACAAATAACTACTTTTAAGGATTTTACTATAGCTCTTCTTGGCCCCTGTCTATCTTTTCATAGATTTACACAATTTATTTTTTTTTACATAGGGCTTCCTTCTTTTATTTATTTAGCAATGTGTCAGCAATGTTTTCATGTCATGAAATATTTTAAACTTGTGAGTAATGCTGATTTTTAAATAATGTATTTAATAATATTTAATAATAGTAAATTATAATGATTACAAAATTCATTTCAGTCAATCCCCTACAATTGAACATTTAAGATGCTTTAAATTATTATTATTATTATTATTACTTTTGGAAACAAATTTTCTCCACATATGAAATTTTTATAAAAATCTTGATAATGATGGTTAGGTATACATATTAGGAGTATGCACAAGTGGCCTTTTAGCCCTTGTATTTTGTAAAAATCTGTTCTTTATTTTTGGAAGGCCAGATTTACAAATGCTTATCTCAAAATCGTTTCTGACTTATCTGAACTCGGGCATGATGAATGATCATGTGACCTTACAAGTTATAACTATATCTTCAGGTCCTTTTTTCTTTTTCTCTTGGACAATTACGTATGAGAAATTGGGCTAGGCACTGCACAAAAGGGAAATAATTACAATTATAACTCTTGCCCTGAGCACCATTTACTCTCAACCATTGGTTGGTCATCACCAGTCAGTTCGATGAACTTGAGAATAATTTTGTTTTCTGTCCAAGGAAAAGACCACTTGGAATTTTTATTAAAATTATATTCAATGTGTTATTTAATAACAGAAAGTATTTACATTTGTAAAATCCTGAGCCTTCCTATCTGTTCCTGAATCTATTTATAAGCATGATTTTATATTATCTATAATCATCATTTTTGAGTATATTCAGGTCATGTAAGTCTTTAGTAAAATGTTACCTTTTCCTTCTTTAGGCCCTTTAAATAAATTGTTAATAATCCTCAATTATACTATCAGTTACTCAGTGCTTTCCTGATGCAAGACAGTGTGCGGAACATTTTGCATGAATAATTTTTTTTTTTTTTTTTTTAAGACAGAGTCTCACTCTTTTGCCCAGACTGGAGTGCTGTCGTGTGATCCTGGCTCACTGCAACCTCCGCCTCCTGGGTTCAAGTGATTCTCCTGCCTCAGCCTCCTGAATAGCTGGGATTGCAGGTGCCTGCCACCATACCCGGCTAATTTTTTTGTATTTTTAGTAGAGATGGGGTTTCACCATGTTGGCCAGGCTGGGCTCGAACTCTTGACCTCAGGCGATCCACCTGCCTGGGCCTCCCAAAGCATGAATAATTTTATCTAACCCTCACAACAACTACATGAAGAGGGAAAAATTATTATCTCTGATGCACAGATGGGGAAATTGAGGCTTGGATAAGTTATATGTCTTGCCCAGAGCAATATACCTAGCAAGTTGCAGAAGAATTTGAGACCAAGCTGTTTGAAAAAAAATTTTTAAGTAAACTTTTTATTGAAGCATAACATATGTAAGGAAATGAGCAAAATAATAAGTGCACAGCTCAATTGATTTCTATAAAATAAACATACTCATGTAATGAACACACAGAATATTACTGGTATCCCTAGGTACTTCTCCTAGGCCCTCCAACTGTCATTAATCCCCTTGGGGATAACCAGTAGTCTAATGTTTGCCACTGTAAACTAGCTATGCCTTATGTGGAACTTCACTTTTCTATGTCTAGATCATTTTGTTCAACATTGTATTTTTGATTCATTGTTGGGTTTAGCTATAGTTTTTTCATTGTTGTGTAGAATTCTATTTTACATATAAAACACTATTTATGTATTCTATAGTAGGTGGCATTTGAGTTGTTTTCAGTTTGGGATTATTTAAATAATGTTACTATAAACATACTTTTTCATATTTGTTGGCATGTAAATTTCTATCAGGTATGTACTTAGGAGTGGAATTGCTGGGAAGGCATATGCTTAGTTTTAGTATAGATTTCCAGATTTCCAAAGTGACTTCATCCTTTCCCACTTTTCACTGCAGTTTCTGAGAGTTCTTGTTGCTCTGGAACATTTTGCTCTTGTGTTTTTTAACTGATAAGTGTTAATAAAATGGAAAAATGTATTTTTTTCCTGTATGTTCATTTTATATATTTTGCTAAGTATCTTATTTTTCTAAAAAAATGCTCTAAAACTATGATAATATCTCCACCTTTATTTCTAATTTTGTATATTTATACATTATTTATTACACTAAGAGTTTGTCTGTTATTGGTTTAATTTCTAGCAAAATATCTATGAAAATTATTTATTAATTCTATTGTCTCAAAAATTAATATTTTCTTCTTTCATACTTATTCGTTTTTAGCTTTCCTTAAGCTTATTTTTCAATCTTCATTAGCAGAGTGCTTACCTAATTGATTATTGTTTAAGAGTAAATTGTCTCTGCTGATGGAGTGAGCAACATAAATCCAGGAGAAATCTGCTGGAGAGATATTGAGTATAAAATATTTTTTCATTCAGAGAAAGAGAGAGACAGAGACACACAGGGAAAGAAATAAGGAGTTAATTATCCATTTCCTTCCCCAGGACTTTGCCATGTCTGCATGTGTGGATGAAGAGTGTGATTTTAATCTTACAACCAGGAAGGGAGTTAGTCATAGGGAAAATTACAGAGCAGATGATTAAAGATATGGTGGTCTTTTCTGATATCACAAAGTCACAGCCTTTCATCCAACTTCCTCTTATTAAAGACCAAAAACATTAAAAATAAAAAAAGGAAAAAGGAAATAAATATTTTCCCCAATTTTTAAACTTTTGAATTCTGTTTTCTATTATTGGCCAAGGCATTTTAACTGATTCGCTACCCATATCTTTCTTCATTTGTGTTTTGCTTGATGTAACAGGGACAGAGAGCTATGAAAATACCCTCCTACTGTTGTTTCTGGTTTTTTTTGGAAAAACTAGTTTTTAATTATGTGATCCTGTATTTTATTATGATTCAGCTTGAAGATTCATGAGTTATAATTTTGTGTCATAAACTTATTTTGTTCTTTCCCATCATATTCTTTTAAAAATACACAATTTATAATTTTTTACCCAGCTTCTTATTTTAAAGTATTATTTTGTTAGTATGTGAGAATTAATTTACTTTTCTTTCAAATAGTGTTAAAATGTACTTTCTGATATAATGTTGTTAAACAATTACTTATACTCAATGCTGTGTTTACGTATTTTCTGAGACTCACTTCTACTGTTCTTAGGC
This sequence comes from Macaca nemestrina, assembly GCF_043159975.1. Classification (NCBI taxonomy): domain Eukaryota; kingdom Metazoa; phylum Chordata; class Mammalia; order Primates; family Cercopithecidae; genus Macaca; species Macaca nemestrina. Next base: position 65,706,464 of record NC_092127.1, on the reverse strand, counting down.
CATAATTTCCCCTTTTATATGTACAGATAAAACTTAATAGAATACTTTCTTGGTTTACTTTTTCCAGGATAAATGAATAGATGATATTCTTTCAGCTACTTTTACACATGAAGCAAAACTTTGTTGAACATAGAGCATCTGGCTTAAAATTTGTTCCCTGATGCATTTGTAGCCGTTTTCCCCATATTCTGGCATTTGGTGTGGTGCAGAAGTCCTGCCTCAGTGTAAGTGTTCTCCTGTGCTAGGTTACGTTTTTTACCACCTCTAGGCTGGTTGTCTTTCACTTCTCAACAGGGTATATCTGGTTTGGTTTTTACTCTTCGGATGTAACCTCTTTAAATGTTTAGATTCAATTCAATTTTTTTTTCTACTAATACTTTATTTCAGTATATTTTCTGTTCTATTTTTCAGAATTATTGATCAAATTTGGATCTCTGTGTGCTGTCCTCCAATTTAATACCTTCTCTGTTGCTGTTTTGTTTTCTTTCTTCTGGAACGTGGCAGAGTGCTTCAAGGTGGGTCGCAGATGTCTGACTCAATCTTCTACATTAATAGGTTTTCTCTGTATTGTTATAATTAATTTTAAACTGATTTTATAAAATTTATAATTATAGGATTTTTTTTCATGTTCAATTCCATTTAAATTTTTTCCTATTTGCCCATTCTTCTTTTTTCTTATCACTTTGAATATACTGATCTCACACTGAAAAGACACATTGATAGAAATGAATTTTTGAACTGAGTCCAAAGATTTAAACATCTGGTTATACCCTGATGAAAAAAGAAAGAAGACAATCTCTTTATCATGTCTGTCTTTTGTTTTGAAGTTATTACTTAAATTTTGTTAAAATAAATTGTGGTTTATTGCATTATTTTCCTCATTTCTTCACTTCTTCTTGCATCTGTTCCTTTGCTATGGCCTCGCCATCACAGATGGCATGTACTCATTTCATCTTGTCTCTGGGCTTGGCTATGTGACTTGCTTTGGCTGATGACACATGAGCAAAAGTCACAGTTTGCATTCTAAGCGCAAGCCTTGAAGATCTCACATGTTCTTGCTTGTTTTATTTTCTTTCTGGCAGATCATGGAAATAATATAACTGTGGGTAGTCTGCTGGTCAGCAGAGCCACCCTAGGTAATTAATAGATATGCAGTGACAAAAAGAGCTTCCCAGTTGAGCCTTGCCTATGTCAATCAGATTCTAGTAGGTTCACAGATGCATGAGCAGTAAGAAAAGTTTACACTTATTGGAGTGATTTGTTACATAGCAATAAGTAACCAACACAATACATTTTAAAATATTTTCTCTGGTAAATCATTTTCAAAAGTAATTCTTTCTGTGCTTCTTGCTTAATAAAACTTTTTGTAAATCTTACTTTTAAAACGTTATTCTTCTTTGTCTTGAATTCCTCATTGAAAAAAGATTCATAGTTTTTTTTTTTTCCTAATTCATCTGTCTTTAAATAGCGATGAGACTTCCTCTTTGAAGATCACAGGTGAGAAGATTAGATGCTTTCTCGGAAGCCCAGCAACCTGATGGGATTGTGGAGTGAGCCAGACCCAAATCAGAACTTCATCCCTGCATGGTTTATTTTGCTTGTTTGGCAAACTTGCCCCGCAGGTAAGCAGATCCAGTGTGACAATATCTTCCTGTGCCAGCTGTTCATGTTTTCAAAGAAGAGATTCTTCGGGGTTTTGTTTTGTGCCTTGAACCCTTCAAAAGCAAATGTCACAATTCTAACTGGCTTATTACTTGTCCTGCTTCCTGCACTTCTAAAGAAGTTATCTGCTGCTTTGGGGAAAATTGTCAGCATGGTTCAAGGCATTTTATTTGCTTGATATCCTTGAAAGAGACTAGCCAACTGCTCACAAATCTCACTTCATCTCCCTCTTAGACATTCAGCTAACCTATATTTTTGTTTCCTCTGCCTGTGGCCATGTGATTGATTTCTCAGGAATACAATGTGAATAGAAGTGATATTGTTATTTCCAGGTCTGGCTCATAAAAACTTTCTATGAACAATTCCCAACTTTCCAACAGAGGCTAAAGAAAATGGAGAAAGTCCAATAACTAAGGATTGCATCTGACCCACTGTAGTACGCAATAAACTTTAACAATTATTGAAAAAGCAGAGATTTTGTAAGATTCTTCAGTTAAACAAAGTAACTATACTTGTGGTGAAGATCAAATTCAGAGAGATCTAGACTATGGCAAAGAGTATTACTCACCTTTACTATTAAATCAGACTGTATGTTAGGTCTTTCAACATGACCATCTTTGAATTTAACCTTAATCTCTCCATTTTCTGCTAACTGCTACCACAAGGCAGTGTCCAGTCATTTTTGTGTAGTGCTCCTACCACTTACACTCACACACCCTGTTTAGTTCAGATTCCGATGTCTCTGGATCAATTAATGTGAAAGGAAGGTGGCAGAAGTGGGATGGGGCAAAGGAAGTACAACTGTGATGCACCAAAATGGCAGGGTGCTCTGGAGTGAGTACTGATATACAGAGCCGGGGTCCCATTTTGGGCCCAAATGGCTGAGTTTTTGTCCTCTGCAGGGCTGAAAATCAGTTCTTGATATTCCTGCCTTGCTCAGTCACCACAGTGGGCACTCACACATGGGTGTGATCTTAGCCAGATCTCTACAGTTGAAGATGGCCATTTGGGAACCAACTGGGGGCGCTATCTGCTGACTGACCATACTCTTGGTGACTAGGCAGTGACTTCTACCAAATTCTAGTTAATCTTACATTTCCTCTCACACACTAGTTTTTTCTTCCATTTTTTTTTCTAATATACTGTTTTTCTCCTCCATGAAAATGTTTGGTATGACTCCTAACAGTTCTCTATTTTTTTTTTATTAAAAGAAATTGGCAGTTCTCAATGTCTGTGCAGAGAAGAAGAAGCAGCTTGAGACAAATAACTTTCGATCACCAAATAATTACATAAAGGGCTGTTGGTTTCTTTTAGTTATCAAATTTTATTGGTATACCTAATGTATTTGACACTTGAAGTAAATCATTTTCAAATATCTTCCCTCTATTCTAGAAAATTATTTTAGTAAATTTCATAAAATGAAATGAGTAATAGTAATGGATAGATTTTTAAATTATGCTTTATATGTATAATCATATAGCTTAGAAATACAAAAAAATTTAAAACAAACCAATTAAAACAAAAATAAATAAAACAAGAATGAAAAAAGAAAAAATAGAAGGAAAAATAAAGTAATTAAATGGTATAAAAAGAACAAAGTACAATTAATTCAATAATTTTAATAGCTACATAGCAATGAAACTTTGAACTTTTGGTTACAGTCTAATATAAGTTATCTATATAATTGGCAATTAATAAATGAATTATAAGAGAAGCAAAATATCTATAAAGGCTAAAATTTAGGCAACTAGGTCATAGCCCTGATGCACCATTTTATTATTATGATTTGTTTATTATTTTAAAAACAAGGTAGTTTCTTAAAAAGTTAACCATAAATTTATTATCTGACACAGCAATTTCACTCTGAGGTATTTATGCAAGAATAAATGAAAACACATGTCCATTCAAAGACTTGTGCACCAATCTTCATAGCAGCGTTTTTAATAATAGCCAAAAAGTGAAAGCAGTTTAATGCCCATCAGTTGGTAGAGGAATTAACAAATGTGGTATATCTATATGTGGAATATTATTTGGCAATAAGAAGGAATGATGTACTGATACATGCCATGACATGGATAAACCTCAAAAACATCATGCTAACTGAAAGAAGTGAGATGCAAAATATTACATAGTGTATAATTCCCCTTATTTGAAAAGTTCAAAAAAGGCAAATCTGTAGAGTTGGAATGCAGATCAATGATTGCCCCTGGTTGCGGGTAGGAATGAAGACTGATTGAAGAAGGGCACAGGAGATCTTTTAGGGCTGGTAGAAATGCTCTAAAACTAGGTTGTGGTGATGGTTTCACAACTCTAAATTTGTGAAAAATCATTGTATTCTTAAAATGAATGATTCTTTTGCTGTGCAAATTGTACCTCAATAAAGTTGTTAAAAAAGCAAACACATAGCAATTAAAATGGATAAAGTGGAAAGACATTAAAAGTCAAAATTTTATTCATTTGTACTAACAAATCATTAGTTTTGGTGTTTTAATTTTTAAGCACAAAAATACTAAGTGTTCCCATAGAATGACATAATTGAAGTAATTCAAAGTGTTTTTTTCATTTTCACTTCACTAATTATTATTTATTTTGAATATGCTATTGAGACAAGGAACTATGCAGCCAAGGAATTGGAGACACAAACAGGCAACTAAAAGTGACATGGAAGGTTCTGGGCTGTTTGAACTTACACTCAGATGAGTACGCAATGCTGAAGCTTCCCATGTTGGCAGACTTTATAACTGACATTTTCATGAATTAGCTTTATGGTAGAACATAATAATTATTAAATGACAAGTAATTAAAATATTCTCATTTAAACTCCACGTGTATATTATTAAAACACAACTGTTTCCACAGCAAGTGTTTACAACTTACAGTATATCATATTAATAGAACAGAAGTGAAAGAAAACATTTCAGTAGATGTAAAAAGTATCATTTAAATTAACATTTATTAGTAAATATTAGCTTATTGACAACCCGATTTAAATGTAATATAATAGGAGTGGATGGACATGGTTTTAACATACTAAAAACAGTTTTGCCTCAAAGGAAAGCTAACATTCTGCTTAACGTTCATTCACTGAAAAGCATATTTTAACTTGTGTGATGATACTTGGCAATACAATTAGAAAAAAGCAAAAGGAAAAAGAGTATAAGATGTAAGATATATATGCATGAAGTCCAGATTCTAAGATTAGATTGTTAACCCAGAAAATCTAAAAGAATGAATTTAAAAACTTAGGGGAGAGGAGGTCAAGGTAGCTGACTAGAAGTGGCTAGTGTGCACTGCTCTCATGGAGAGCAGCGAGTGGTGCGTAAACACTAGCTCCTCAACTGGATGGTCCAGGTGGACACACTGGGATTCTTAAAGGAAGTAAGGCAATCCATGGAGAACAAAGAAGAGTGAGTCAGGACAGCCGCCCAGTTGGGATTGGCATGGTGTCAGGGGAAGACTCCCCACTGTGGGGAAACTCTGATTGAATGAGACCCCCTCCCTGCCCCGAACACAACTTCCTCCACAGACCTTTGTAACCATAGTGTCAGGAGATTCCCCCATGATGTCACCCACTGGGACCTCCACATTGACAGAGAGATACTTGGAATCTGGGCAGAGCTGCTGCTCAGGCACATGTGGAATCTCAGGGGCCTTGGATCCCCAGGTACCCGGCACCAGCCCCTGCAGCTCTGGCAATGGGGGAGGTCAAAGTCCCTTGCATATGTCCAGGATAGGGGCTGAATCCACAAGACTGACGAATGAATTGACTGCCGGCCTCACCTCCACTGCACCTCACTAGACAAGGGCCTGGGACTCTAGCATGGCCAGGTCAGCCCTGCCTGAGCTCACTGACTGGTAGCAGCCTGGCACTTTCCTGGGGTGAAGCTCCCAGAGGGAGTAGGCAGACCTGTCAGTTATGCTGCTTTGCAGCTCCTGCCCCTACTGCCCTCAGGCTCTGGAGGAAGTGAAGTGATAAAGGACTAATTCAGGCCCCCAGCACAGAGCAGCTGCCTTACAGAAAAGTGGCCAAACTGTTTTCCACATGGGTTCCTGCTCTTCAGTGAGCAGGCCCTCAGCACAACCTCCCTATCCCATCCTGAACACTTGAGTTGGTGGCAGCTCTGTGTTTCTTTGGGGAGGAAATCCCGGAGACAAACCACAGCCCCTCTGACATTGCAGCTGCAGTGGTACCACCCTTACCGCTCATGGGCTGGGGAAAGAACAAAGGGCCTGGACCTGTCACCGCTACCTCCAGCACACCACAGCCACAGACCCTCTTCTCTGTGAACCCCCACACACTACTCTTCACCAGATAGGGCCCCCAGATCATAACTGCAGAGCAGCCACTTCACTCCCGACTGAGCATTCCTGCTGGTAGTGGCTCTGTGTTTCCCTGGAGTAGAGCTTCCAGAGACAACTGACAGCCTCTTTGCCATTACCACTGCAGCAGTTCTACCCTTGCTGACCTAAACTGGGGAAAGAATAAAGAGCCTGAGATCTTTACCTGTGCCTCCAGCATGCCACAGTCACCATACACGGAGGAGTTCAGTCTCTCTTCCCTGTGAGTCTCTGACTCCCTACTCTTCATCAGGCAGGGCCCCCAGCTTGGGTCAGGAGTGCAGCCACTCCCCAGCCCCAAGCTGAACATTCCCATTGACAGCAGCTCTGTGTTTCTGGGGTGGATCTCACGGACGCAAGTGAAGGCCTCTCTGCCACTGCCACTGTGCTGGTACTGCCCTTGCTGCCCTTGGGCTGGGGAAGGAGCAAAGACTCTGATTGCTTTACTCACACCTCCATCCCACCACAGGCATCCTAAGGAGAAGAGACCAATCTGTCTTCCCTGTGAGCCCCCACCTCCCCTGCTTGTCACCAGGCAGGGTCCTATAGCTTGGGCCACAGTGTAGTCACTCCACCCAAGGCTGATTGATCTGATTGGTAGTGGCTCTGCATTTCTCTGGGGTGGAGCACCAGGAGATGAGTGAAAGGCCCTCTGCCATTGACACTGCCAAGTTTCCTTCTCCTTTGCCTGCAAGCTAGGAAGGGAACATAAAACCTGAGCTTACCTTACGACTGTGGTATGCAGCCCAGGAACACCAAGCCAAAATCTGCCTCCAGCACTCGAGTGGGAGAGGAGGCCACACTCTCAGAGAACTGAGAGGAAGCATGGCTACAAACATGAGGAAATACAGAGGAGCCAAGTGGCTGAGCAGCAGCTTCCCTATTGGATGGTGCACCTAAACACCATTTACTGGATCACAGCCAAAAAATCAGGGCCAAAAAATCAGCTCCAAAGTTACTTTGCTAATATTATTCCCTCACCCCATGAAACCAAAGACAAGACTTCAGCTACAAATAAAGTCCCAGCACAAAACCTTGTCCCTCTAAAAACATCCAGAAACAAAGTCAACAAAGACCATACTAAAATTACTCCACAGTTAAAGGAACATTAGCCTACACAGATGAGAATGAATGAGGGCAAGAACTCTGGAAACAGAAAGCTAGGGTGTCTTCTTTCCTGCAAATGACCACACTAGTTTCCTAGCAGTGGTTCTTAACCCAGCTAAAATGGCTAGAATGACAGAATTCAGAATATGGATAGGAATGGAGATCATTAAGACTTAGGAGAAAGTTGAAACCCAATCCAGAGAATCTAAGGACTGCAATAAAATGATACAGGAACTGAAAGACGAAATAGCCATTTTAGGAAAGAATCAAACTGATGTGATAGAGCTGGAAACACACTATAAGAATTTCATAATACAATTTGCAAATATTAACAGCAGAACACACCAAGCTGAGAAACAATTCTCAGAGCTCAAAGCCTGCTTCTCTGAACTAAATCAGTCAGACAAAAATAAAGAAAAAATAAAAAAGAGTGAACAACATCTCTGAGAAATATGAGACTATGTAGAAAAGCAAATCTAAGACTCACTGGTGTCCCTGAAAGAGGGAGAGAAAGCAAACAACTTGAAAAACATATTTGAGGATATCAATGAAAATTTCCCCAACCTCGCTAGAGAGGCCAGCATTCAAATACAGGAAGTTCAGAGAACCCCTGTGAGATCCTATACAGGATGACCATCCCCAAGACACACACTCATCAGATTCTCCAAGGTCAAAATGAAAGAAAAAATGTTAAAGGCAGCTAGAGAGAAGGGGCAGGTCACCTACAAAGGGAAGCCGATCAGACTAACAATGGACCTTTTAGCATAAACCATACAAGCCAAAAGAGATTAGAGCCTGTATTTAGCATGCTTAAACAAAAGAAACTCCAACTGATAATTTAATATGCAGTCAAACTAAACTTTGTAAGAGAAAGAGAAGTAAAATTCTTTTCAGACAAGCAAATACTAAGGAATTAATTACCACCAGACCTATTTTACAAGAGGTCCTTCATGGAGTGCTAAACATGGAAATGAAAGACCATTATTGGCCTTCACAAGAACACAATTAGGTACCTATACTGTTGGCATTATAAAGCAACTGCACAATCAAGTCTGCATAATAATCAGGTAACATCATGATGACAGAATCAAATCTGCACTATCAATATTAACCTTGAATGTAAATGGGCTAAATGCTGCAAATAAATGGCACAGAGTAGCAAGTTGGATAAAGAAACATGACCCAATGCTATGCAGTCTTCAAGAGACCCACCTCACATGCAGCCACACCCATAGGTTCAAAGTAAAGAAATGAAGAAAAATCTAACAAGCAAACAGAAAACAAAACAAAACAAAAAGCAGGAGTTGCTATTTTAATTTTAGACAAAACAGACTTTAAACGAACAACAATCAAAAAAGACAAAGAAGGGCATTACATTGTGGTAAATGTTTCAATTTAACAAGATTTAACTGTCCTAAATATATATGCACCAAACACAGGAGCACATAGATTTATGAAACAAGTTCTTAGAGACCCACAAAGAGACTTAAGTGTGGAGGGTAAGAGGAGGCTGAGGATCAAAACATTACCTATTGGATACTATGGGTATCACCTGGTTAACAAAATAATATGTGCACCAAACCTACACAACATGCAATTTATTTATAGAGCCAACCTGCACATGTACTCCTGAAATTTAAAAAACAAAAAGTTAGAAAAAAATCAGATGCTGGGAAAATTCAGAGTCACAGCTCTTTTTAAAACTTTTAATAAGGAAAATGTTTTTCCATATATAAACAATAGCATATTAGAAAACATAAATGAAAAGAATCACCAACAAAGTAAACACAACTGACATTTTTTGGGGAAAAATTGCAATACTTCTGGCAGAAACTTTCCTTGATTTTAAAAAAGGTCAAACAATATCATGGCAGTCCAAATCAGATCATTTAAATGAGGAAAAAATTAGGGATATATATTCAACAAAATAGTCATAGACCATGGAAACAAAAAGTCCCTAAAAATGTTAATAATGTTGATTTTTATTGTTTTCACCTTTATTTTCCAGTTTATGCACCCAAGATTTTCCTTTGCACCTCAGAATGCTTTCTTTAAAATGTCCTTGCTTTCTTAATTTTTTGAGTTGCTACTTTCTCATTTTCCTTGCTGATTATAAAACAACTGAAGGATAAGAAACACATGTTTTTCTATATCTGTTTTTAATTAAATGTTTGGTAAAACTGAGATGATTGTAATTACTCTTTTGTTATCTTCAAGAATCTACTCAAGTTTCCTCAGTTTCTCAGATAATTCTTGGGCAACAAACAAACAAGAAAGATGACGTCTTATTATCTGGTGTCTGGCTAGCTGATTTAATAACCTAGAAGACAGCGTTTGAAGAACACAAACTCTAAAGTCCTTCACTTTCCAAAAAAGACTTTCCCAAATTGTTTACCATTGCCTTACCTTCTTCAGTCATCTCTGATGTTGTCACCCTTAGGGTAAGACGTACGTGTTCATAAGGAACAATAACTTCCTTCAGGAAATCCAGTATGCCCTACAATTTTACCTAAAACTTTGTTGTTGTTGTTTTCTGTCCATTTTGCCCTCTAGGGAAATGGATCTCATGCTGTTTTATCAGTTTCTGAAGGTTGTTATTAATCTCCCCTCATCCCAAAATGGAAGGACTTTGCCTAAATCTTAGAATCAGAACCTTGGCTCCAGTAATAAAGACTTTCAATATCTTCATCTGCCATTGAAGCTTACCTAACGAAATAGAGCCTCCAAAGTGGGAATTTGAAATGCTTTGGAATCTTTTTTTTTTTCTTTTGACATAGTGATTGGTGGGATGCTACAGGTAGTTGGTGGTTAGGATCCAGAAATGCCAGACATCTTGCAGTGAGAGGGATAGCCTATACAAGGAAGAATTCTCACATGTTCTGACTAACATTGGATGCTATTACCGGTGAAAACTTTGGAATCATGTGAATCTCAACCTGTGTTTTACATATATATACATGAAGTGAGTTTTGTATGCTTTATTTTTTCACTATTTGAAAAATGTAACTGTTTGTTTTCTATTGTTGTGTAACAAATCATAGGCACTTAGCAGCTTGAAAAAACACACATTTATTATCTCACATTTTCTATGTGTTATAGGCCACTAGTTTGGACACACTTAGCTGAGTCCTCTGCTCAAAGTCTCACATAGCTGCTATTAAGATATTGACCAGAGATATGGTCTCATCTAAGGATTAGGTTCTCTTCTGAGTTCACATGGTGGCAGAATTCATATCCTTGCAGCTGTAGAACTCATAGCAACTTGCTTCTTCAAGGCCAGCAATAGAGATAACTGCTGCTTCCAGTCTCTCTGATCTCTAGACTCTCATCTAAAGGGCTGGCCTGATGAGGTCAGGCCAAGTCAAGATCATATCTTTCTTAATGAACTCAAAATCAACTTTGAGAAACCCTAATGACATGTATTAAATACTTTCATTTTTGCCACCTGGTGGGCAATAATCACTGGATTAATATCTCATCAACTTTGTCATAGTCTATTTGTTAGAAGCAAGTCTCAGGTTCCACCTACACTCAAGAGGAGGGGATTGTAAAGAGGTGTAACTAATTGGGAGTCACACTTGAGTGTGTCTGCAGTAACAACCATTGCATAAATCAAGGAAAGATTGAATTTTGCTTTGCATGAACTCTACTTAAAGTTGTTCACCATTTTGAAGAATGAGTTTACCAGTAGCACTTCTTATAGCAGTCTACACTTACAGATGCTCTAGTCACCATGAATCCACATAAAAATGCAAACATCTGACTACTTCACTTTGTCTTTTAGAGTACAGAGCTTTACATAGAGAAACATTTAGTTTTATATAAATGACCCTCTCTTATTTTCTTTATATTATAACTAATACATTGCATTCCCTTTTTGAAATAACATGCATAGGTAGTTTATGTTACCTACAGGTTTAATTTCCAAACAGTGAATGCAGAATTATAAAATATCTGTTGGTCTAATTGGGCTGAAACCATTGTGATAGGTAGGTAAAGTGGGCTAAAGACATGAATAGACAATTCTCAAAATAAAATAAACAAATGGCCAACCAACATACGAAAAAATGCTCAACATAATTAATGATCAGGGAAATGCAAAGCAAAACCACAATACGATACCACCCTACTGCTGTAAGAATGGTCGTAATAAAAAAATCAAAAAAACAATAGATGTTGGCATGGATGTGGTGACCAGGGAACACTTCTACACTGCTGGTGGGAATGTAAACTAGTATAGCCACTATAGAAAACAGTGTGGAGATTCTTTAAAGAACTTAAAGTAGAACTACCATTCGATCCAGCAATCCCACTACTGGTTATCTACACAGAGGAAAAGAAGTCATTATGCAAAAAAGATACTTGCACACGCATGTTTATAGCAGCACAATTCACAATTGCAAAATCGTGGAACCAACCCAAATGCCCATCAATCAATGAGTGGATAAAGAAACTGGAATGTATATATGATGGACTACTACTCAGCCATAAAAAGGAATGAATTAACAGCATTTGCAGTGACTTGGGTGAGATCAGAGATTATTATTCTAAGTGAAGTGACTCAGGAATAGAAAACCAAACATTGTGTGTTCTCACTGATATGTGGGAGCTAAGCTATGAGGACACAAAGGCATGAGAATGATACAATGGGTTTTGGAGACTCTGGGGGAAGGTTGGGAGGAGGATGAGGAATAAATACTACAAATATGGTGCAGTGTATACTACTCAGGTGATGGGTGCATCAAAATCTCACAAATCACCACTAAAGAACTTACAAATACCACCTGTACCCCAATAACTTATGGAAATATAAAAATAAAAATTCAAAAAATTCTGCCTTTCTTTTTTACATGAAGAAACTTAGAGTCTTTTAGCCATAATCCCAACCCATTAGCACAGACTAATTTATCAGATTAATTTGAAAGCATAGGAAGCCTGAACCTGAGTGAATTAAGTAAAATAGCTAAATTGTGAAACTGGCTAGAGAAGAAGCTATACACAACTAGGTCAGCAAAGCAATAGAACTTATGAGTTGTCTGTCAGCTGTGGGCTTCTCACTCAAACAAGGAACCTGGGAAGTGGACACCCAATGTGGCAGTTGCCAGCAGATATGGAAGACTTATAAAAGACACAGTCATGGACTTCACTCTTGGCTTAGGGTGACCCTAATTATAAAAAGACTAATTCTACAACATGAAATGTGTTATTTATTGACTTTCTTAAGATAACCAACTTATTCTGAAACTAAACCAATAATTGGTATACCGATGCTAATTGACTGGGATTATTAAAAGGCTATTTTCCCCCAAATTTAAAAAAAAAAAAAACTTTTTAGTCTGTCCCTCTCCCTCTTTCATTCCCTCTCTGTTTTTGTTTCTTTCTTTCTCCCTTTCTATCCCCTCTTCTGTCTTTGGAAAGGTCAACAGAATGTTGCTAACAAGTTGACACTCAGGTCACATTAGGTACAATACACTGGTTGCATAACATGGCTGTCAATGGTTTGCCCATTGGGCAGACAGAGTAACTAGGGACATCTTTCTGAAAGCAGCAATTGCTCATTACGGCAATGTTTTAGTGCTTATTGCCATCTGCCCAAAGTTCCAGGGCACCTGCGTGAGAGGCCTCTTTTCGCTCCCTTGAGAGATCCCTGTTCCTACCCAGTGGTATTATCTGCCTTACTCTTTGAAGATGCTGGATATTTGTAGGGCCAAACATTGGGAATTCGTATGTGGAGAACAGGGTTCAGAACTTGAAGAAATAATTTCGTACACTGCAGGACCAAGGCAATAGTTTGGAAAGGCTTCACAATAAGAGAAAGTACTGTGGAATTTTCAGTCACAAATTCTCATATTTAACTTGAATAAACCTCAGCAAGGGCGATAACATCATTATAAGATTTAACAATAGACATTCAAATCTCATTTCCTGAGATTTGGGTAGCTCATCACTTAATAATGAATATTGTGGTGAACAGAGTGGCTGAATATGGCCATGACACATGGCCTATTGGGTAGAGGATTTTGATCTGAAATAGCCTTGTTAATTGCATTCTGTATCAGTTTAAAAGGTTAGAAAATTTCTGTAAAGCCAAACATTCTAGTCACTTTCCAAATGTAAGCTTAACTTCTGAATACGAATTTATAGATTCTTTAAACCTAGGAAAGAGAATGCAAAGCAATTACATTTGACATAGTCATTTTTGCTTCTATGCAATTTTCACACTTGAAAAATGCATTGCAGCTGTGCATGGATGTCATTCTAACCCCCAGCTTTTTCTAACAGCCACTGGGTGTTTTTCTTTTTCTCTGCCCCTTATCTTCCTACTGACGATAATTTGGAAGGTAAAGAAGAGACACGTATGTTGCAGGAGCAACATATGATAATGACGATTTTTCTTTTTGTCTTGAAAAAATGATAACCGTGATTTTTGGCCTTGTTTACGATTGTCTGCCTGTGGTACTGAATACCATTAGGGGATGGCCTCTAACAATATAATTCTGACCATGTCACTTCTTTTTTCAAAGGCGCCCAATGGCATTACACCTCAGCCAGAGAAGAAGCTCTTAAGGGATCAGGTGCCTCATTTCACCCATGGGCTGCTCCAGCATTTCCAGCCTCCTCACTCCTGACACACACAGGCACGTGCTCTCTGTGGAGTCTTTGCACTTCTGCTTTCCCTCCTGAAATGCTCTTCCTCTCAGTGTCTTCATCCTACCTCCCTCAGCTCTTTCATCTCGTTTAAAAAATGTCATTTTCTCAGTGAGACCTTCCTTGTCTTACTCAGTTTGGGCTTCTCTAACAAAAATACTATAGACTGAATAGCTTAAGCAGCAGAAATTTATTTCTCACAGTTCTAGAGGCTGGGAAGTCTGAGATCAGGGTACCAGCCTGGTTGGATTCTCAGTTTAGAGATAGCCATCTTCTCATTGTATCTCACCTGGTGGACAGCAGAGAGGGAGGAAGCAAGCTCTCTCACGTCTCTTCTTATAAGGACACTAATCCCATTCATGATGGCTCCATCCTCATGACCAAAGGCCTTGCCTCCAAATAACATCACGTTGGGGATTTGGCTTCAACATTTGATTTTGGGAGTGGGGGACAAAAAATTCAATCCATAGCATTCCTAAGTGATCCTGTTTAAATTTTCTACCTAATCTCTTCTGTGCTTAAATTTATCTCCTTACTGTTGTTTATCTATTGCCAATGTAACCTATCTATGTATTTATCTATTAATCACCTATGCATGTATGTATGTACTATGTGTGTGTATGTATGTAGGTATGTGTGTATCTACCTGTCTAGTTTATCTAAGTCGCTTCAGAAATAGGAAGCTCTTTGAGGAGTAGTGCTTTTTTCTTTTTAGTTGCTCGTTTATGTATAACCGAACTTATACATAAACATGGTTATGGCGCTAGAAAGTAAGAAGGCAAAAAGATTCTTTGCATATACATTTATTGACGTACATGCTAATTGAATAAAAATATTTTATATCTACCGCCTTGGCAACCTGTATGTTTTAAGGTCTACAGAAGAAATTACAAAAATATACAGCACAACAAAACCATGGCTTTGACGTCTTACTTCTTCTTCAAAGGTAGTACGCAAAGGGAAAGCCATGGCAATTGTCAGTCTTGTAAATGGGAATTGTGGCATTTGAGATCTAGGTTTACTTTATTTAAACGCGCTTTCTACAATAAAAAGTATGTTTCCAGACACTTATAATTGTATTTTCTGAAAGGAAAAGAGAGTGATAATAATTCCCGTGGTCTTAACTCTGTTCTTTTATTAGATTAATACTTTTCTTTAAATATCCTAAGAAATAATTGGATTCAATTTTGGACCAGAATGAATGTGGGAAGAACTACAAATTTAGGTGGAAAATTAACCATTCCAAATTATAAAAGTCAATATTTATACACTAATCTGAAAACAATTGCAGCAACAATGTGTTTAAACAGAGCTATCCTTGTCACATTGTCATTCTGGGTAAAAAGGGATCTCTTCTTTATTGAAACCCAAACCACAAGAATTCCCACTTCCAAATTCCTTCTTTTCTGTGTGTGGCTAATACCGATTGAAGAAGTCTGAGGAATACTGAAAATGCGTTTCCTGAATCAGCTTCTTTTTTTATTTTAAAGAAATATTTTTTGATATAGATACATTGCCAAAAGATCTTAATAAAGAATTTTAAAAACTGGTTATCCACAGAAAATGCAAATTTTTGCCTCTAGTTTCAAACCGAAGATGCAAGTGAATGACACCTAAATAAAGTATTATTAAATTCAAGGGTGTGTTCTTTGGACATCTTTTGAAAAATTGTTCTTTACATAAGTTTTTATGTAGGACTTATAAATGTGAAAATGTTCACATTACAATGCACACAGGTTTGCATTTGCTTTCTTTTCTACTTAACTTGGAATTTTCTGTGCTTGACTATGTAATATAATAGCATTAAAAGACACCATTCTTTCTTCCTTCATGTTTGGGATGCAATTAATGAATATCTAACTCATGGCCGTTCTCAAGAGATCTTAGTTTCATTAAGAAAAAGTTGAATCTCATAACTGTATTAATATCTTGTGAATGTGCCTTATCATATTTGTCTGGGTTTTTGCTGTTCATTTCCTTGTGATAAAATTCCTGGGCAGAGCAAGTCTTCGGAAGTAAGCCCACAGGGCTGCCTGACAAGTTTATTTTGGGAAGGAAATAATCAATTTAGAGCTATTACTGCAGGAGTCCTTATCGAGCTCATTTCCTCATCTAATGCTTCACAAGCTAATATTACATGTTTAGCAGCAACTTCAAAGAAACAGTACTGTGCTTTGTAGGTTTTATTAATGCGAAATTTCTCTGAGGGCACCAAGTGTTTACCATTAACATGACTACAATCCACAGACTTGCAAACATAGGTCATAAAAGCCTTAGCAAAGACTTGTGCTGCCATAGCCCAAGACACTATTAATGTGATTCTGTGTTAACTGCTGAATTACAAGGGCTAGGGCAGAGGCTGGGGGCTGGAGGGAGGGCAGACTGAGCTAGGAAGCAGTATTATGCCAACAGTCTTGATTTGTCTGCACTATCTCTTCTCCATTATTGTCCAATGTATTGAAAATAGTGATTTAGCCTAACAGCAATATAGTCAAAACAATGTACAGAGAGTGTCAGTCCATACTCAAGTAACAATAGGAGGATTGTTTTTTTCTGTATGGCACATTTAAATCCAGACCCTTATCCATACAGAGAAGCATTTAATGTTCTAAATTAGAATAGCAGAATAGCAAACGTTTAGGTATGGCACGTAAGAGATTTGAAGTAAGGAAAGATCAGGGTTAGGTTCAAGGCAAGAGCCTTGATAATCCTGAAAGTTCTTAATTAGAAATATGAATGATTATATCTTCCAGATCAAGATATCTTGGTGTTCATTTCAGGACTTTGCAGTGTGATTGTTTTCTGACCTTAAATACAAGAAAATTATTTTCATTTGCTATATATTAGATTAGACTCATGGGACAGGCTGTTCTCTTTGTCCACTAATAGCAAGCCTCTGTTGGACAGAACTAAGGAGATAATTTTAATTAAGTGTTATCTATACATGTCTCATATAATTTCCCACTTGAACACTATTTCTATTCCATTTTAAGCCGCTACTATTCTGTTCAATAAAAACCACCTTAGGAGGGCTTCTTTTTCATATACAGATTAAACCAGTTTAAGAAAAGTCAGGGAGGAGGAGTGCCCAGGCACAGGGTCTGCTAGGCTTTACGGACACCCTTGCTGCAAATGAGCTGCAGCTGCACACTAGGAATGGCTCTAATGTCCAGAGTGAGAAAACCAAAACATCCCCTGGAATTTGGCGAGACCTTCAGGAAAAACTGGATAAAAATACGGAAATTATAGGAAAATCATTAGCAGTTGTTTGGTTATTTTTCTGTGTCAGTAGACTTTTGTTTAACATATTAGATATTTGAGCAGCACTGTAAGGGCTTTTGTTTAGTTTCTTTCACATTAAAAATAGCCAGTTGAGCAGCCAGCTTTACAGAGTAGGGTTATAAATTAGGAAAAGAAGAAAGGAGAAAATGATATGAAGCTTCTAAGTTGAAATAAACCTTCCTATCCAATTTAAAGTTTATAAAGGGGAGAGATATATCTTAGAGTTAGCTATCAAACTACCTCTATGATGACTAATATTGGTTTAGAACTCAATTCTTGTTGAAAGGGGAATATTTTTAGATGGGGATCTTTTTTCCAATTAAAACAAAAATCGAAAAACCCTAAATAAAATTTTGAAAAGAAATTAAAGATAGGACATTTTTTTTGCTTTCTTTAAGCAAATTATTATTTTATATTTTCATACAATCCTTTGAAAGAGGCGGAATAGTTCAGAATAGTTATTTTGAAATGCAGTTGCCATAAAACTCAACTGTTTCATAAACCAAGTCAAGTTATTTTACCATGAAAGTCAAATGATGGCAATTTTTGAAGAGAAAATATATAAAATGGACCTACCTTTTTCAATTGTTCTTTTTTTAAAAAATAACTTAAAACATTTTCCTACACCCAAATATAATGCAATATTTGATTTGGCACAGACATACATTTAGTTTATTTGAGTTTAATAATTATTTGGTTTAATAATTCCACATTTCATGGTGTTCTATAAAATGGCTCACAGCATCCAGGTGCTCTTCTACCTGAACAAAACCGGGAAATAAGTACCTGTGTCTGTCTTTCAGGCTATTTCTTGAACTCTACTTTATTTGAACTTCATGGGGCTTATAAAAAAAAATAATAGCTTTAAATAACAAGCCCCGATCTCCCCTAAGAACAAGCAGAGAACAATTTGAAAGGAATCACTGCACACAACATTTAGGTTTCATCCTGTGTCCTCGACTGTTTCAAAGTTTTTGGCTTCCTTTTGGGTCTCCTTTAAAATCAATATCACTCATGAGTGCTTCCTTGCCTATATTTATAAAAATATGTATATATTTAAGATGCAGTTACTTTTCAGAGCATCGTTTCCTCTGATTTTCTTGCTTCCTTCTCCCCTTTAAAAAAATTTTTATTTCTAAGTTAGCAGAATGACTGTAACTTTTATCATATCTTATCTTAGAATGACAGATTTATCCCTACTTAGTGCCTGCCTGGATGTTGGGTGTGGGAGCAATGATACACAATTTACACCAAAAATTGAAATAACACGATGCGTAATTTTAAAAGTGAATTTAGAAATTTCTAGAATTTTTAGAAATTTTCTAAATTTGTAAAATCTACTGCAGGATATATTGGGATACTATAGAAATTGTCATTTTTGTAGGTAAAAATAGTCAAATACTGCCAGTGTCAGGAGGTTCATTAATTATGTCACACCTGCATTTGTTAGACATGTTATATTGATTTCCATTGTTTTTACTTCAATATACTACAAAACTGTAAACATTTATTTGGAAACAAATAGAATCTTCCTCATCCCAGCTTCGTGAGAACACCACTCTAAAAATAATTAACGATGTCTAATTCCCTGATGTACCATTTCACAATTGCATATGTTTTTTCTAAAACTTCAATTACTTTCAGTTGTTGCCCCAAATGAGTGGAAATTCATAACATCACTTGCTGACTTTAGCTGGAATTAAAGTACCAATAATACTCTTTAAAAATCTATATATTTTGCAATGAGATAGCTGGGTTATATGATGATGTCACTTTCAGCAACTTAATGCACAATATCCAGTTTTCTCTCCCATGGGTTTGATGATTCATCTGTCTTTTCCTGCTTCTGGATGAAGACCATATTTTACCAGTAGTCCTGTTACATCCTCCCTTGTTCAGTAGAGGATTGATCCCACCAATATTCTTTTTTCCTGTTAATACCTGTACCAAGCTGTTGAGGAAATAGTTTCAAAGCAATCCTTGAAAATGAGATTCTTGTCTCTACATTAAATGAGGAAACATTTCTTTCAAATGGGAGAGAGATTGTTATAAAGCCAAAATTACTTGTAGTCTCATCTAAATATTTAATTTTACTTTGTTACTAACGTTACTTACTGTAGTAAAAATTTTTCATGGGCATACCCCACTGAAAATGGAACCTATGGTTCAATATATCATATATCTTGTTTCTGTGTTATTACACTATGTTAATAGTCCATATATTTTCCAGACTTAAATGAGATGAAAATGTATAATATTTCCTGTATTGATACTCAATACATGAAGTTGCCAAATTATTATGAATAACCTAATTTTTGATAATAGTCAAAATTAGTTTGTGAATGCATACTGAATCCTTCCATCCATCTGTTTTTCCATCCATCCATCCATCCATCCATCCATCCATCCATCCATCCATCTGTCCTGTTCATCTATCATTCATACTTTATTCTGGATACTCTCTATGTAGAGATGGTTTGAGGATTTGTGGAGAACACATTAACTTTTTTATAGTGTTGAAGAAAAGGCAGAGAGGTTGGCCTTAAACTTGGAAATGAAGGTTGAGGCATAATTCTACATTGGTTTCTTGAAGGATGTGATCATTCAAAGTCAGGAAAGAAAAAATAGAATAAAACACATCTTTTGTTGGAAGAAAGTCATTAAAAACAAGAATAATTGCAATTTTACATTTATAAACAGACGTGAAATGCATTACAAAGATACTCAGTAATTGTTTTCCTGAGGAAATAGCTGGTGTGCAACACACAGAAGCCTTCCAACATTTGTCTCTGCTTTTCTGATTCGAGATAAACTTTAGTTACAGTTGAGAGATAAAAGCGTGATCTTGAGCCTAAGGTCTATAGAATGAAAAAATAAATAAGAAAATTAGAAGCTCTTCTAGATAAAAAAGGAGAAGGAGAAGACAGATGGAAAAAGCAACACACATTTAAAATGACAATAAATATGAGATTGATTCGAGAAGGAAAAATGCGGTATTTGGAGTTAAACAGGATTGGGTTAGAATCTCTAGCTCTCTTTTCCTTTGTAAATTCAGGTAAATTATTTCAATGTATCCCAATATACATTTTCTCAATTATCAAATGAACTCAAACATTTTCGTGAAAATTAAATGAGATAATATATGAAAAGCTATTATAATTTTGTCTGCACTATAAGAGGTACTCAATATTTGATAGATACTTGCCTACATTACTTTTGGCATGAATCTCAGGACTTCTGGTAAGCTTTTGTCCACATCATTGGACACACAGTAGACTTTTAAGAACACTTAATAGAGTTCCTGAATTAATTAGGTTTGGATTGTTAAGTTCACACTTCTAAAGATAAATTCAGATACACTAATGACTTTCTTTCTCAACTTCTTTCCCCAATCAGTTTTCCTAATTCAGTGTTTGAATGTTTATGTCATGTGACATGAGGGAGTGGGTGGGAATACCAGCTATTTTCTCTTCTTGACAATTATCTATATTCCATGTATGATTCAGAGTGGAAAAGAGAGGCAGGAGGTGAAATTCAAGAGAATCCTTGTCTGAAACCTTGAACAGGCTGGCTAAGGAAGTGGTGAAATTTTAATGTCTTTCCTTTAACTCTTGGCCCTTGAGCTTAGTCAGAGGAGGAACATGAAAAGCTTTAGAATCCTTGGTATTTCGGTACCTCCTCAGTTTCCCTTTACTTCAAGTTTCAGTTCATTTCTGGCTGGAAACTGTGATACTTTCCCTGATCACACCAAGGGAGATTTCTCTGTCTTTTCCTAATTTACATACTATTGACTACTGCAATACATACATATTACTTTAGTAATAATTTGAACTATTATGTTTCATATGTATGCAAATTATTTTCCTAAATAAGCAGAAAGATATCTTCCCAGCCTGTATCTACATGGTGACTATCACAGTATTGACAGCAGCAGGAGACAGACAAATTCCTAGGCAGACAAGGGTGAGTCCCCTGTGAAACCCAACCTTCAAGCCAAAGACAACCAGAAGCCTGAAAACTGGGCTGCCAGTTCCAGATAGAGTTCATGACGACAGTGAGAACTTACTTAATGCCTTTTAGTAAATTGAATGGTGCTTTTTCCAGGCACACCCATGGACCAATCAGCATGAACTCCCCCATTCTGAGCCCATAAAAACACTGGACTCAGATATACATGAGACTACCTGCCTTTGGGCCCCGTCTCACACAAAGAACTGCCCACTTTGGGTCCCCACTCATGTCGAGAGTTGCTCTATTGCCCAATAAAGTCATTCTCCGCCTTGCTCACTCTCTGGTATTGACGTAACCTTGTTCTTCTTTGACATGGGACAAGAACCTGAGACCTGCCAAATGGCAGGTGTGAAAGGAGCTGTAACACTGTAGCCCTCCCACCCTCTGCCGGCACTGGGCTGCTGCCTCACATGATGGGACCCAGCGGAGGGCAGGACCAGGTCAGTCCAGGAGCCGCTGGCCAGAGTGGATGGTAGGAACAATTGAGCTGTGCCATGCCCCGCATTTTCCAAAGTGTGCAGGAGTGAACAAGCTGAAACATGCCCCCGCCCCTGCCCCCATATACTGCTCTGTAGGTGGTGGAAACAAATGTAAGCTGTAACACAAATGAGCTGTAACACGCTGTCCCTGCCCTGTTTGCTGCACTGAAGGCAGCACAAAAGAGAAGGAGCTGTATAAGTCCTTGGGGGCTCAGGTCTTGGGACTCCCTGGGCAGGAGCCATAATACTCCTTGGGGTTCCATGGTTGCTGGCATCTCTGGGTTGGGTGCCACCACATTCTCCTTGTCCAGATGTCAGTACCCAAGGCAGAAGACAGTTCCATCATGCCCAAATCAGCACAGAGCCATGGCAGGTGTGGACTCCAAGGTGGCAGTGCCAGCAGAGTGCTTCCTACTGGCCCGAGTGGTTGGAGTGAGCCCAGTGGTGAGCCCAGAGCCCAGCAAGGCTCAGGCAGGGCACTGCTGGCTGTGGAGATTTGTGGCTGCCGAAGTGGCATGGAAAGAATCCTGTGTCAGTATTCTGTATATTATAGTGTGAAAATATAAATATTGCATGCATAGTCTATTCATTCTAACTTGATGATATAAATATATGTACATATTTCTCATTTTCAGATTTATTTGGTTTTTCCTTTTTTCACTCAATTTGTCAGCATATGCATTTTATTAGCTTAGTTTTAAGAATTAACAGTTTGAATTTTTATGTATTTCTGCTTTCTAATTTGTCAATACTTCCTTTAATTTTATTATTTCCTTTCTTCTCTGAAAATTGCTCATTGTTGCTTATAAAGTTTCTAAAGTTGGGCCAGGCACGCAGGCTTACACCTGTAATACCAGCACTTTGGGAGGCCGAGGCAGGCGGATCACGAGGTCAGGAGATCGAGACCATCGTGCCCAACATGGTGAAACCCTGTCTCTACTAAAAATACAAAAAATTAGCCAGGCGTGGTGGTGGACGCCTGTAGTCGCAGCTCCTCGGGAGGCTGAGGCAGGAGAATGATGTGAACCCCGGGAGGCAGAGGTTGCAATGAGCCGAGATCATGCCACTGCACTCCAGCCTGGGTGACAGAGCGAGACTCCATCTCAAAAAAAAAAAAAAAAAAAAAAATTCTAAAGTTAATGCAATTTACTTATGGTCATTCTTTCTCATTTAATCATGAAACATTTTAAAACTGTGACTTTGTATTTAAGATTAGCTAAGCCCTGCCTACTTAAATTTTATTAAAGTGTTTTTACTTTCCTTATGTTTTAGTTTGATTTTATTTTTTAAACCATTGTGTCAAGAGGAGGAAGCCTGGACATATTTCATTTTAGGTCATTTATTTGAGGGTTCTTTTCTGTCCTATACATTTATTTGCTCTCTGTTGCATAACATTTTTATTATTCAGCAGATTCTTGACATACTCATATTTAATATTTATGGTATTAACATTTATGAGTTACCCTGAAGTTACGTACGTGTAATCTTTTTCTATTTTTCTGAGGTTCACACTGGAAGTTAATGTGTTATAAAACTAGAGAACAAGAAAGGGGTAATCAGCAAGTCAATAGTTCTAGTTGTCCATTGAATATTCCTACTTCAATATAGTTGGTGGCTGTCTCAGGGATGGCAGATCCACCACAATTCTCCTTAAGTGTTAAGAGTTATGAAATATCCTCAGTTATGCGATATTATATTTGGTGAAGTAAATTATATTAGACAGGTTTTTTCCAAGTTTAGAGAATGAAAATATTTTTGGAATTGTGTTTGTATGTGTAACAAATCTTATCAATTTATTACAAAAACTAGTTTATATTCAACTTATTTACTTGCTACACAGTGCTTTAGGTCTTTAAACCTGTCTCAACCATGGTCTTAATGTCAATTTTTTCTTATTTTCAAACTCTTTTTGTTTCATGGATAAAGACCTATACAATCCAAAAGTGCACACATATAATGCTTTGTTACTCAATACATTGTTTCTCCATTCACAGTTTCCTTGAGGATTATACCCTTCAACAATGTGAAATAACTGTCTTTTATTCTTGATTATTAAATTTGGCCTTGAATTTTTACCTTGTCTAATTTACTACTCCTTAGTTTCCTTACCTTTTACCTCATAAATATAATACTATACTTTTATTGGTAACTATTTGTGTATATTTTTGAGGTCTGAGTATTTTAAGTAATTAATAGTTGGATTTTGTTTTAAACACTAACCTGAGTGTTATGTGTTTTTAAAACATATTTTAAGTGAGAAATTTGAATAAATGGCTTAAACTCTGAAAGATACAAAGTGACATATAGTAAAGAACCTTTCTCATATAACTTTCTCCTGGATCTGTTTCTTCCCTTCCAGAAGAAACTACTGTTATCAATTTCCTGTGTATCTTTTGTGCAGTAATTTATGGCTATATAATTGAGTGAATAAATGCACACATTTTGTGTGTGTGCACGAGTACGTGCATGCACACATACACACACCCAAAGAGTTCCTGCATCTTGCCTTTTTTTCTTAACAATTAACCATGTAGATTGTTCCATATGAGCACATAATGTGTTTCGTCTTTTTAAGTGGCTGCATAGGATTCCATTTTGTATGTGGACTCAATTTATTTCATTATTCTCTTTATGTATGGTTAGGATGTTTTCAATCTTCTGATATTAAAATTTTTCAGTGAATAATCTTATGCACACCCCATTCATTTTTCACATTTTTACTATATATATAAAATCTTAGAACTGGAGATGCAAGATCAGGGGCATTTGTAATTTCCTTTTTAGAGAATGTATTTTAATTTTTTCAGTTATTGAGTAGATAATGCACCACATATTATAAAATCAAAGAAGACAATAGAGTAGGGGCAGACTAATGCCCCTTTCCCCCATCTCAGCCAAGGCTGTCAATACTCTAATTCCTAGAACTTGAGAGTATGTCACATTACATGGAAAAAGGACCTTGCACATACTTGGCAGATGCTATTAAGGTTAAGGTCCTGGAATGGAGAGATTATCCCGGATTATTTGGTGGACTGATCTAATCACATAAATCCTGAAATTGGAGAACACTTCCTGGCTGCAGTTACAGAGAGATGTGAGAATAGATGCAAAGTCAGAGAATCATGATCTTCTTGTTTTAAAGATGAAGGAAAGGGGCCACAAGTCAAGGTATATGAGTGGTCTTTACAAGCTGAAAAAGGCAAGGAGACGGATTTTCCCTTAAAGCCGTCAGGAAGATACGCAGCTCTCCTGACACCTTGATCTTAGCTCAAGGAGACACTTGTCAGACTTCTGACCTCCAGAAATTTAAGGTAATAAGCCTGTGTTGCTTTGAACCCCAAAGTATGTGGTAATTTGTTACAGGAGCATACACAATGAATAAAGGGGGAAATAGGGAAGAGTAAATCTCCATATACCCCTTCCCAAAGTAAACTGACGTCTCTCAGCAGATGTAGCCTTTCCCCACTTTTCTATGCCTGCTTTCAGATATATTCCATGCCTTTACAAGCACTTACATATCATATGTCAGGGATTCTAGGGAGCTTATTTTTTCCTTTTTTCACAACTGTGAAATTTGGATGCACCTTACAATCACGAGTTCTTAGACTTGAGTTCTCCTTAAGAAGATTTGCATTTGCTTTTGTCAGTCACTAGAAATGCTACCAACCTGAGATTATTCTTAAATTATCTGCTTGAGCACTCTCTAAATTAAATCAGAGAGGTTAAAAATCTGTTGTTTTTTGAGCCTCATTGATAAGGTGAATTCGCTCCACAATCCCATGTGAGTAATGGTTTGTGCTTCAAATTCTTGGGGGAGATTCTTTTTCTCTCCAAGTAGTGTCAATGTCAAGTTTGAGACCAGCCAGTTTTCCTGCTATCTCTCTGCATGATAGGTTTGGTTTCCATTTGCCCTTTTTTTGAGAATGTAGCCATTTGATGACTCAGCTGTATGTATGGATACTTAATTAGATTCTCAAGTTTATCCTTGGGATAAATTGCAAATAAAAATTGCGAATTAAAATGAAAAGCTCTTACCTTTGATGACATACGCTATATAAGGGAATTTCCTTCTATGGAAAGATTTCTGTATTCTCTGTTGTAGTCTATGGAGATCAAAAGGTTTTGTCAAGTTGTCAGAAAGATATCAAACATCGCTGCAATCATTCATGTTAGGAACATTCTTTTTTATTCTTCTACTTTGTAGTCTCAGTCATAAGACATCACCAATATTAATTGCATCAATAACAATGATGTCTCCATCTACTCTCACTGTTCCTGAATGTTGGCACATATGAAAAGGAAAGAGGCCTTGCCATGCAATCTGGACTTGTCGCTCCCTTTACAGTCAAGGAAATTCCCTTCCTTTCTCTCTCTTCTTGTGTATTCTGCTTAGTGGCCAAGCTCCTCTTTTTGTTAGAGCAGCTCACAGCTACTTCTTGAGAGAGAAAGAAAGGTGAGAGATAACTTTTCAAAGATAATTTATATGTAAAATGTGTTTATTCTAATCTTCTATTTGACTGTCATTTTTGTGTCAGGAATCTAGGTTGGAAATAAGTTTCCTTCTGTGTTTTGAAGGCATTTTCAAATCATTTTGTTAATTTCTTGTGGTGATGTTAGTGAATGAAAGCAATTCTGATTCCCAGCAATTTGCATGTAACCAGCTTTTCCCTTTGTTGGTTAGTTTGTTTTTTCCATTTTTATCTGGAATCTATTAAAATCTCCTCTTTGCATGTTTTTGAAATTTTACATGAATGTACTTTGCTGTAGATCTACTTTTGACATTGTGTTGGGAGCTAAGTATACCCTTCCATTATAGAAAATCATGTCCTTCAATCTTGTGATACTCTCTTGAATTATTTTATTAATAATTTTCTCCCTCTGATCACCTCATTTTCTATATTTCTTTTTCCTCTTTGAAGTTCCTATTATTCTGATGGTGAACCTCCTAGAATGTACTTTCAAGTTTCTTACCTTTCTGTCTTAATCTCTGTGTTCTTTTGTTCTATATTCTAGGATAATTTCCATAACTTTATGTTTTATATGCTTTTAAATTTACTTTAACATTTTAAAACATGTTTTATTTTATTGTACTTATTTTGTTTCCTTTAAATATCTTATTTTTAAATATTTAAATTGTTTTCTTTTTTCTTTTACATTTTAAGAGCTACTTTTTGTTCTCGACATATTTCTTTCCTTGGAGGATGCCCATCTGGCTTCAGGGCTGCAATTTATTTTCTTATCTTCTGTTGATATCTTTTTTTTTTTAGTAACTACCTTTAAAAAATGTCTCTGCGTAGTTTCTATTTCTTCCAAATTTCTTTTATTCTTTTTGGTTTGTTTAGTCTCTATCTTATATGGAAGAAGCTTTTCTCAGATGACAATACTGGGATCTCTGCTAATGACTAAGGCTGGGGGAGTAAAAATTGATTGGAAGCATTGACATGTGGTTGAGATTGAGGACTTTGACTTCATTTCAGGGTGATCAGGAAGGGCTAATGACGGCATACATGTCATGTAATTCCCTATTTTCATTAGGTACTCAGTTGTTTAACTATGCCTGGAATCCTTTTGTCCAGACAATATCCCTTTTACCTTCTCCAGACATTAAACCTTAGTATTTTTTCAAGGATGCAGAAAAAAGTAGCTACCTAAAGTCATAAAGCAGGAGAAGGCATCTAGGGCCTTAAGGATCTAATTACTCCTTAAACATCTTCTCTTCATCTTTCACTTTATTGTAGCACAACATCCTTCACTCCAATTCCAAATTTCCCAATGCAACTGCATCCTGAGCATTTTAAAGATTGTCCTGTTTAAACTGGATTGCCTCCCCACTGTGCTCACTACAGTCTTAGATCCCTTTACTAAAGAGCTGAAGCTTAAGGGTTTTAAACAATTTTCCAGTGGATACCGCCCCAAGACAATTCAGGGAATGTCTCATATAGTTCTAAGGGGAAAGTCATGGGGCTTGGTTTGTGGGCCATGTAGAGAGAAATTTTGAAAAATTATCATTTATCTTTCTCCTTTTCACCTTTAGTCTGCTGTTCAACCTGTATAGTGAGATCACTTTAAGTAAAATCCTGTTTTACTCAAAACACTATGAATTTCTTCCAGTGTAACTCCAGTTCCCAAATTCTTACTTGAACTTTAATATATCATTTGTGGAAGAAAGACCACACTAATTTATCCAAATTTCCCTTTGAATAAACTTTAAAGTAGCCAGAGCAAACGTAATTATACTTTTACCGTTAATCAATAATAGAGATTTGCTAAAAGGAATACCTGAAAATCAATACACCCAGCTTGTTTGTGTGTTGGTTGGTTTTGGTCATCATGACCATATGTCCACCACTTTCAAGTTTTAGAATTGATAATTGACTTCTCTTATGGGAGAGAGAAGAAAAAAGAAGAGGAAGAGCAATTAGATTACATGATTTAGGAAGAGAGGGTAGAATAAAAAAATGCCAGAGAACAGAATTGAAAAGTAGGAGTTTTTGGATTTTTGTTGATACTGTTTGTTTATTTTAACCTTAAGGCCATTCGATTTGGGTGAGGAAGTTTACAGCTTTGAATGACCAAATAATAAATTCAGTAATATAATTTTTAAGTGAAGTCATGTAGCTCTTTATCTTTTCCTCTTATAGGCTATATTCTAAGGCATCCAAATACTTAAGGTCTTGTTTATAAAGTTGCTCAGAAATCTATGGGATAAACAGACCAAAATTTGATTCCATTACATTCATAGTTCTTAATTAAAATACACATACATAAATTCAGTTTCACAATCGTATATCTTGATGGAGTACCACTTCGTTATATGGCCTATGTACTTTGCTGAGCATATAAATTTGGCTAATTACGTAGCTCCTATCCTTAGCAAATTTATAGTGCAGATGGGGAGAAAACAGCTGAACAGATATTTCAGAATAATGTGATCCATGTAGACATTTATCAGTTACAACTACAATTGTGTATCACAGAAAGTGGCTTAAGTACAAAATGGCATTTATTGGCTCATATAAATGAAACATTCAGGGGTATGCTTCCTTTTCTCTGAGGCACTAATGCATTCACATAAAGTCACTATCTTTAGGCCCCACAGAGGAGCCCTGGCTTTGCCAGGCTCATATTGTTAGCCCACCAAATGTTTAGGAAAATAGATTCTAGCTTTCTCTCTAATTCAAACTGGAATCGAATCTCATCATCTTGAATCGGTCTTATTTGTCTTGTTAACATCTGCCTTAACCTACTACTTTTATTACTGTGACCAAGCACACTGGAGTATTGCAGTAATACTGAAATGCCTTGAATGAGTCGTGTATGTGCTGAGTATAGAGTGTCTTCAGCCTTCGGGCCCGGCGCCGGTGGCTCATGCCTGTAATCCCAGCACTTTGGGTGGCCAAGGCGGGCAGATCACGAGGTCAGGAGATCGAGACTGTCCTGGCTAACACGGTGAAACCCCGTCTCTACTAAAAATACAAAAAATTAGCCGAGCGTGGTGGCAGGCGCCTGTAGTCCCCACTACTCCAGAGGCTGAGGCAGGAGACTGGTGTGAACCTGGGAGGTGGAGCATGGAGTGAGCGGAGATCACACCACTGCACTCCAGCATGGGTGACAGAGCAAGATTCCATCTTAAAAAAAAAAAAAAAGAATATCTTCAGCCTTCAGAGCAGGCAAGCAGAATCTGAGGTAGCCAGAGTCCCCTGACTAGCCACCTGTGTCCATCAGCAGCTTCATGTGACATTCTAATTAATATCAATTTTATGTGGCCCATGCTAAGGATAAGATTGGGAAGTGCTGTCTTAACCAATTTTTATTACTAGAGAGATACAGTACTTTGATTGGCCTTCCTTGAAGTTGGCTGATGTCAATTATATGTGAATTCTATGAATGGACAGTCAGCGAAAGAGTATAATTCCTCTAAAATGCCTTGGGTAGGTTGTTAGCAGAATGAAGGAGTTTAAAACAAATGGTCACTCAATGCAGTGGTGAAGGTCTGATTCTGTATTTTATTGTCAGAAAATTGGAGCTCTTCTCGTGCTCTAGAAATAAAATATCACAGAGCTTTATGTTTGAAATGTTTCTCAATGGATGCATTGACAAAATATTTGTAAGAATGCTACCTTTTTTCTAACTTTACATTAAAATTAAATGTTTGAGTATTTACACCAAGCAATTTGTATTAGTTAAAAATAACCAGGAAAAGAAAAGAAGAGGAAGAACTTGAAGTGAACATTTTCAAGGAAAGTGTATCCCTGTGTGAAAGCCTCCACTTCATGGGCATGACAAATACCCCGTGATGTAGGCCTCCATTATTTATAGGCCTGGAGCATGCTTTTAACAGTCTGGGGAACCCCCAGGGAAATTGGTTTCTTAGGATTATTGCAAATAAGATCTGATTAGTTAATTATTCCTTTGTCTGAAAGAGCCCATTAAATTTGATGAAGGAATCTGTCAATACATTAAAAGGTACAGCTGAGCAAAAGGTGAGAACAAATGCTGACAAGTATGGTAAACATAAGACACACCTGACAAGACACAGGACAAGTTAAGCAAATGGCTCATAAAGCTGATTTAGCAGGAGGACAGTAAAATCCTTCCTTTCAAGGGATTTGCCTTTTTACTAAGCATTTATTTGGAGACAGGGTCTACTAAGGAAGGTGGACGGCATGGTTTTTACTGGAATTTACCGACATCAATCTCGTATAATAATTCTTTATAATGGCACTAAATCTATTAAGTTCTTACAGACATTTTCCCTTTACATAAACATTTTCTTTGACTAAAGTCAGACATTCACTCTTTCTCGGCCATAATAATTATTTTTGACAGATACTCTTCTGTATCTCTTTTAAACATCATACAGAATTGGGTTTCTGTTGTGGTGAAAGTCACCATAAGGTAATGATTTAGAAATAATTACGATGAGAAATTGGCCTGGGGAAGACCCAAAAAACTTCACCCTCTGCTAAGAAATTGTATAGCTACTGTTTCATATTCCTCTAGTTATAGATGATTTCATCCAATAACTACTATGATAATAGTTATTATTCATATAAAGGCCTTTAAAAGGATGGAGATTTATTTTGTTTTTAAATAAGCACCCAGGCAATTAGATGTTTATTCAAAACATATCTGAACCTCATTGGTCTGGAAAATGCTTAAATTCATGAACGGTTGCACAATTTGTAGCTCTGGATCCCTTTGGAAGACAATGAAACCAGACTTCTTGGTAACATTTTATAGTAGTCTGAGATTTTCTCATTGTACTGTCTAATGAGATATCTACATGTATTTTGTTTTTTAAGGCTGTGGTGAATGTCAAGTTATGCCTGTGCTTTGGCCGTCATTGCTACTGGGCAAAGTCTGTTCTCTAAGTTATACCCCTTTATTAACAACAATGTAATGCTAGATGCTGAAACAAATAAACCCCAAATTCCTTGTGGCTTAACATAATATAAATTTATTTCTCACTCATATCAAACTGAAGTGGCAGCTGGGGCTCTACTCTCTGCAGCTCATAGGGACCCAGTTTTATGAAACACTCAGCGTCCAAGATCACTCAGCCTCGAAATCCAGCCTGCCGATGGGAATAGAGAGAGTGGAAATCTCATGGGAAAATATTGTTAAAATATCACTTCTGCCAACTTTCCATTCTCCAGGATTTAGTCTCATGTCTCGACCCAGATGTAAATGGTCTTGGAAAATGTTCCTTCCTGGGGGAGGGGAAGAGGCTCCTTCTCAGCAACTAATGCATACTGGGAAAGAAAAGCAGAGATATTTGGTGGCCAGCTAGCAGTCTCTGTCACAGCCTCTGCATAACACTTTGCTGGAGCTACAGTTGCTTATGACATGTGTGTCTGAATGAAAAACTGCCATGGAAATAAGTCTCCAATCTTCAGTGGGCTTTCCATTTTAGGCAGCGAGGAGAGCTCCAAAAACATTTTGTTAACTCCCAGTGTTTTAGGGACAGTGAAAAGAAAAATCTTCAAATTCCCACTAGTCTAATGGCTTTGGAGATCCCTATAACCTCTGAGCACATTCTGCCTTCAGCATTGGCCAGGCCTGGAGACAGCGACCAGAGTTCCAGCCTTCAAGTATGGCAGACCTATAGGTTGAGGGTGCTGTTTGGTTTTTCAGTGGCCTTAAGGTATCCCCGAATTCGCCATTGGTTGGTATGGGCTGAAGATTTATGTTAAAGTACTTAGTTTTGACAAATTAAACTGACATTATACATTTTAAAAACTGAAAATGTTTCTATGAAAGGAGGTTGATGTTTTAAGTAAGCCAGATGACTCTTTTCTCAGTTCACTCAGTAATAAAATTATTAATAGAAATAGTAAAACTGCTTAGATAGGGCCCTGCTCAAAGCATTTTAGAGGTGTTAACCAATTAAATCTTCAAAATTACCTTGTGAGGTACCATTAGTACCTCCACTTTATAAATCAGCACATTGAGGTTTGGAAATTTGCTGTGTCAGAGCTCCAGGAAATGGTATACCCAGCATACTAACCCAGGGAGTATGACTTGCTGGCTTAAGCAACCAGGCAGTTAACCACTACACTGGCTGTCTCTTCCTTGGCTCCTTGATAAGCTGGTAAGATGAAACCCATTGTTATAGTGACCCTATGTTTTCTATTTTATGAGAAAAACCAGTGTGCTAAACTGGTTCTCATGAGTAGTACAGCGCACTAATATTTCTAATTGTGGGGCCTAGATATGGCTTAAAAGGTGCAGTGAGGATGTGGGACTGGGAGGTGCTAATCATGAGATAGATAGCAGGTATTAAAGACATTTGATGAGAGATAGGCAAGATGAGGTCAGTTTACTATGGAGAAGAGCCAGCTGAAATTTGCATGTATGTGCATATACAATATAAACCAAAGAACTGCTGGCAGGATGCTACATTCCTTTATGGTGAGGTAAGGCTAAAAATGTATGCTTGTCTTCCCTCCAACACCGGCAGTGAAATAGCTTGTTTTCTGCTACCTCCTTTCCAATCTAGCTCCTTCACAAAGCATGCTACTCCATTTTGGTGTATCTTTCTGTTGACTACCTCTGTGATTTATTTAGAAATTATTAATCAGATGCTGTCTTCTTAAAAATATAAGTGCTCATGTAATTTCTCTTAAACAAGATTGCAAATGCACTGAAGGTAGAAAGAAACATCTTTTACTTCCTTTTTCTCTATATATATCAGTTCGTGGGATACTTAATTTTCACTAAGTGTATTTACAGAGAACCATATGGAGTGGAAAATCATAGCCAAATTAGAGCCTTGTAGTCAGTCAATTCTTTCTAAAATGCCCACTGTGTTATAGTTTGCTTTGATTCCAAATTATCAGTGTCCTTCTCAGATGCCTGAATGTAGAAAACATATACCTCAGACGAAAAAGTTTTCTGGACAAACTGCAGCAAAGATGTATACTTTGTTGGCTGGAAAATCTT
This sequence comes from Macaca nemestrina, assembly GCF_043159975.1. Taxonomy (NCBI): domain Eukaryota; kingdom Metazoa; phylum Chordata; class Mammalia; order Primates; family Cercopithecidae; genus Macaca; species Macaca nemestrina. Next base: position 65,673,492 of record NC_092127.1, on the reverse strand, counting down.
CTGATTCGACCATGAGGGAATCTCTAATTGTCACAGCTGGTAGAAGCAGAAAAAATGAATAAGATCAAGATGCTTGGACTTTTTGCTGGAACACAGAAAAAGCAGGACACAGTAGAGTGATGCCTGAATGACCACATGTGTGCTGCGGATGGCTTGGGACTCCCTGCCACACTGCAAGCGATGTGACCAAGTAATCATTTACAGCTTTGTCCTTACTTCAAGCTTGGCATGGGATTCAAACACTTGTTTAAAATTATAGTAGACTGTCCTATTTAAATTTATTTTTATACCGGCATTTTATAATGTAATTTGACATGCAAAGTAGTTATATATATTTTAAGTAAATTGAACAAACAGAAAAGGGTACAACACTTTGGCAAACAAATAAACATCTGTGAGCGCATTTTTCCCACTGGCTGGTTATAGAACCCAATTCCAATTACTTGTTGCAGCAATTATCTAGAAAATCTTTTGGAAATGCAATTTTAAAATGTTACCAGAAAGGGGTTCCATTCCAGACCCCAAGAGAGGGTTCTTGAATCTCCTGCAAGAAAGAATCAAAGAGAGTCCATAGAGTAAAGTGAAAGCAAGTTTATTAAGAAAGTGAAGGAATGAAAGAATGGCTACTCCATAGGCAGAGCAGCAACTTGGGCTCCTGGACTAAGGATACTTAACAGTTATTTCTTGATTATATGCTAAACAAAGGGTGGATTATTCATGGGTGTTCTGGGAAAGGGTTGGGCAGTTCCCAAAACTGAAGGTTTCTTCCGTTTTTAGACCATACAGGGTAACTTCCTAACAATGCCATGGCATTTGTAAACTGTCATGGCATGGCTGGGAGTGTCTTGTAGCATACTAATGCATTATAATTGCGTATAATGAGCAGTGAGGACAACCAGAGGTCACTTTTGCCGCCATCTTGGTTTTGGTGGATTTTGGCCAGCTTCTTTACTGCAATCTATCTTATCAGCAAGGGTTTTGCAATCTGTATTTTGTGCTGACTTCCTATCTCATCCTGTGACTTAGAATGTCTAACCTCCCGGAAATGCAGTCCAGTAAGTCTCTGTCTTATTTTACTCAGCACCTGTTCAAGATGGAGTTGCTCTGGTTCAAACACTTCTGACAGATGCAGTCAAATGTAGGTAACAATTATTTTTGGAAACTTGGGACAGTATTTTGAGGATTTGTCACTTGACATGTTATTTACATCTTTTCCTATACACACCCAAACCACCTTTCTCTGTTCTTGATAGCATAGGATTCTGACAGGACTACTTACTGGCACATATCACAGTTCCTTAAGAATACTTCATCTTCTTCCACAAGTGTTATTTCTGTAGTTAGAGTCAAATTAAAGAATTATATACGTTGATGGTATGTATTTGTAGGAACTTTCTGTGAATATTTTTTGTATTTCTATTTACAAAATTATCTGCAATTCCATAAATCATAAAGACAGACAAGAGATATTTATTCGTCCAATAAAAGTTCAAATTGCTTAAAGCTCCAAGGTCATGTTTTTTTTTTCCCGCAAAGAATATGCTTTTCACATACGTTTACTCATTCAACAAATATTTATCAAATATTTATCAAGTGCCTCTCATGTGTCGGGAAGTGTTCAGGTTACATGAAATACATTATTGGGAAAACAAAAGCCTCCGCTTTTATTGAGGTTATATAGTAGCATGGAAAGGATGACTATAAACAATAAACATAATAAATAAGCAAGTCATACAGTCTGTTAGAGAGTGATAGGTGCTGTGGAAAAAACATCAAGCAGAGCATGTAAGTGGAATCAAAACAGTGAATAGCTGGTTGGGCAGTGTTGTAATTTGAATAGGCTGATTTGGATAAGTGTACTAGAAAAGTTGGCATTAGAGCAAAGACTTGAAAGAGGTGAGAGGGTTGGCCATGTGGACAATTTGAGAAGTGTTGTAGGCAGAGATAACAGCAGTGAAATAGTTTTAAGTAACAACTTGCCTGAAATGTACAAAGGGCAGCAAGAAGGCCAGTGTGGCTGGGACCAAGTGCAGAGAGGAGGAGGAGAAGAGGTTGGCAGATTAACAGTGTGGAGGAGAGGGCAGCTCAGGGAGGGATTTGTCAGCCATTCTGAGGACCCACTTCTAATAGAGGCAGAAGGCAGAGAAATCCTAGGCAGACATGGGCAAGTCCCTGGTGAAACCCCACTTTAAAGCCCAAAACATGCTGAAACCTGCAGACCGGAGTAAGAACTTCTATTCCTGTTTGCTCACTCTCTCTTGATTGGTTCTTTCTGAATAACGCCTTTTAACAAATTGAATGTTGCCTTTTCCAATACTACCTATGGCCCACGCTACTCCCACCCTGTGCCTGTAAAGACCCAGACTCGGTTGGTAGAGTGGAGATGGTCTGGTGGAAAGGAGATGGTCTGATTTCAGGGAAGAGACCTCCTGACTTCAGGGGAAGGTGACCTGCCTTTCCCATCCCCTCTCCCGCTCCCCTCTCTGTGGAGAGCTGTTTTCATTGCTCAACAAAATTATCTGCCCTCGCCATTCTTCAGTAATCAAGTGTGACCTCATTCTTCTTGGATGCTGGACAAGAGCTTGGGTCCCACCAAGTATGAGTACTCAGAAAGACTGTCACACTGGCCCTTTGCCTTTGCTGGTGGAGGGCAGCTACCTCATGCAACAGGGTCAGGGGCTGACTGAGCTGCTAACATACCGCTGTTCATTGGTCTGTGGACAGTGAAACTAAAAGAGCTAATCAGCAGACTAACACCCGCTCTGGGGCTTTGGGATCACAGGCACTCTTGCCTGAGTGCCACTGTGTTCCCCTCAAGATGACATGCCTGGTCTGGCTGCAGGCCCTGCTTGGAGTTTGCTCCTGTGTCAGCTGAGTGGCCGGCCGAATCCCGTACTCACTCACTCATGTGCCTCCTCTTGAAGAGGCTGAGTATGTTGGGCCAAGTAGGCAGGGTACCCTTGCTGGGACTCCAGAAAAGGGACTGAGAAAAATCCTGCATCACTTCTACTCTGAATGAAATGAGCAGCCAAAGCCTGTTCTCATAGCAGGTTCACACAGCTACCTAGTGTAGGTGAATAAAATATTATCACTCCATTTTGTAGATCAAGAAATGAAGAGATGCTGAAAATTGAGGGGGCATGAAAAATAATCTGCTTTCAATAATTTCTTATGAAAAAGAAGTGAAAATATTTGTAGAATGTCACTTTTTGACAGATATTCCTCTTGGGGCCTGTCACGGTTAGCATTTTAATTTCTTTTTAATGCTTACAAATAATCGTATAAGACAGCTGTGTATCCAATTCAATAAATGAGAAAATGAAGGTTTAGAGAAGGTATAAAATTTGTAAAAGTTTACACATATAGTGAATATAGAGTCACAATTAAGTCTCTCTCACCTCAAATAACAAAACATTTTGTAAGGTTATATTGAAATAGTTTTAAATTTTAGACTAGGAATCATTTCAAACCCAGGAAATAAGACAAAATATATAAGCATCCAACACATATACCTCGAAATACATAAGCATTCAATATAGACCTCCAAGATTTAAAAGCTATTAACTTTTTACCATGTTTGCTATAGGTCATTTTTTTTTTTTTTTTTTTTGCCTTTAGAAAATAAGATATTTTTTCTCATTTGATGGAAATGGGAATACTATACTGTCATTATGTTAATTGGAATTTCTTTGATTATTGCTGAGGTTAAAAATCTTTACATGTTTTTAACCATTTAGTTTACCTATTTTGTGACTTGTCTGTTTATGTTCTCAGCCATTTTTCTGTTGATTGTCATGTACAAGAGCTCTCTATATTGTAGATAATATTCATTTGTTTGTTATAGTCGTTGCAAATACTTTCTTTCTTTCTTTCTTTCTTTTTTTTTTTTTGAGGCGGAGTCTCACTCTGTCACCCCTCTGGAGTGCAGGGGCACAATCTCAGCTCACTGCAACCTCCACCTCCCAGGTTCAAGTGATTCTCCTGCCTCAGCCTCCCGAGTAGCTGGGACTACAGGGGTGTGCCACCACGTTTGGCTAATTTTTTTTTTTGTATTTTTAGTAGAGATGAGGTTTCACCATATTATCCAGGATGGTCTCGATCTCCTGACCTTGTGAGCCACCCGCCCCGGCCTCCCAAAATGCTGGGATTACAGTCCTGAGTCACTGTGCCAGCCACAAATACTTTCATCTAGTCTATGACTGGTATATTTTTTCATCATTTATTATGTAATGCACATGTAAAATCTTGGATAAAACATATATTTTTTGTTTTAGTCATCTTTCTGATCACAAAAGCAACACTTCAATTTTTCCTCATTAAAGTAAATTATCTTTATGTTTCTCATAAATACTATGTATTATGTTAAGTTTATAAAAGTGGATGTTAAATATTGTCAAATATATTTTCTGCATTCATGAGATGATAATATATGTTATCTTAAATATATTAATATAGTGAATTTCACTAATTGAAATCAAGAAGTTCTTTGAAACCAGTGAGAACAAAGACACAAAGTACCAGAATCTCTGAGACTCAGCTAAAGCAGTGTTAAGAGGGAAATTAAGAGTACTAAATGCCTACATAGAAAAGCTAGAAATATCTCAAACCAACACCTTAACATCACAACTAAAAGAACTAGTGAACCCAAAGCAAGCAAACAATAAAGCTAGCAGAAGACAAGAAATAACCAAGATCAGAATGGAACTGAAGGAAATAGAGACACAAAAACCCCTTTCCAAAAAAATCAATGAATCAGGATTTTTTTTTGAAAAAATAAAATATAACAAAATAAAATACATAGACCATTAGCTAGATTAATAAAGAAGAAAAGAGAGAAGAATCAAATAGACACAATACAGTATATTAAAGGAAACATCACCATTGATGCCACAGAAATACAAATAACCATCAGAGAATACTACAAAAAACTCTATGCAAATGAACTAGAAAATCTGTAAGAAATGGATAACTTCCTGGACACATACACCCTCCCAAGTCTGAAACAGAAAGAAGTTGAATCCCTGAATAGATCAATAACAAGTTCTGAAATTGAGGCAGTAATAAATAACCTACCAACCAAAAAAAGCCCAGGACCAGACAGATTTACAGCTGAATTCTATCAAAGGTACAAAGAGGAGTTGGTACCATTTCTTCTGAGACTATTCCAAACAATTGAAAAGAAGGAACTTCTCCCTAACTCATTTTATGAAGCTAGCATCATCTGATGCCAAAACCTGGCAGAGATATATCAAAAAAAGAAAACTTCAGGCCAATATCCCTTATGAACATTGATGCAAAAATTCTCAATAAAAAACTGGGAAACCAAATCCAGCAGCACATCAAAAAGCTTATCCACCAGATCAAGTTGGCTTCAATCCTGGGATGCAAGGCTGGTTCAACATATGCAAATCAATGAAAATAATTCATTACATAAACAGAACTAAAGACAAAAACTACATTATTATCTCAACAGGCGGAGAAAAGGCCTTCAATAAAATTCAACATCACTTCGTGTTAAAAACTCTCAATAAACTCAGTACTGATGGAACATACCTCAAAAGAGTAAGAGCCATTTATGACAAACTTCCAACCAGTATCATGCTAAATGGACAAAAGCTGGAAGCATTCTTCTTGAAATCTGGCACAAAGCAATTATACCCTCTCTCACCGCTCCTGTTCAACATAGTATTGGAAGTTCTGGCCAGGGCAATCAGTCAAGAGAAAGAAATAAATCGTATTCAAATAGGAAGAGAGAAAGTCAAACTGTTTCTGTTTGTAGGTGACATGATCCTATATCTAGAAAACCCAATTGTCTCAGCCGAAAAGTTTCTTAATCTAATAAGCAACTGCAGCAAAATCTCAGGATATAAAATAAGTGTGCAAAAGTCACAACCATTCATATACACCAAAAATAGAAAAGCAGAGAGCCAAATAATGAATGAACTTCTATTCACAATTGCTACAAAGAGAACAAAATACCTACAGCTAACAAAGGAAGTGAAGGACCTCTTTGAGGAGAACTACAAACCACTGCTGAAGGAAATCAGGGAGGACACAAACAAATGGAAACACATTCCATGACCATGGATAGGAAGAATCAATGTTGTGAAAATGGCCAGACTGCCCAAAGTACTTCATAGATTCAATGCTATTCCCATTAAACTACCATTGACATTCTTCAAAAATAAGAAAAAAGTTACTTTAAAATTAATATGGGGCCAGGCATGGTGGCTCACACCTGTAATCCCAGCACTTTGGGAGGCCGATGCGGGGGGATCACCTGAGGTCAGGAGTTTGAGACCAGCTGGGCCAACATGGTGAAACCCTGTCTCTACTAAAAATACAAAAATTAGCTAGGTGTGGTGGTGGGTGCCTGTAATCCCAGCTACTTAGGGGGCTGAGGCAGGAGAATAGCTTGAACCTGGAAGGTGGAGGTTGCAGTGAGCCAAGATTGTGCCATTGCACTTCATTCTGGGTGGCAGAGCAAGACTTCGTCTCAAAAAAAAGAAAATTCATATGGAACCAAAATAGAGGCCACATAGCCAAGGCAATCCTAAACACAAAGAACAAAGCTGAAGGCATCATGCTACCTGACTTCAAACTATACTACAAGTTTTCAGTAACCAAAACACCATGGTATTGGTACAAAAACAGACACATGGGTCAAAGGAACAGAATAGAGATCTCAGAAATAAGGCTACACATCTACAACCATCTGATCTTCGACAAACCTGACAAAAACAAGCAAGGGGGAAAGGATTCCCTATTTAATAAATGGTTCTGGGAAAACTGGCTAGCCATATGCAGAAAATTGAAACTGGGCCCCTCCCTTAAATCTTACATAAAAATTAACTCAAGATGGATTAAAAACTTAAATGTAAAACCCAAAACTATACAAATCCCAGAATAAAATCTAGGCAATACTGTTCAGGACATAGGCACGGGAATGGATTTCATGACGAAAATTCAAAAGCAAGTGCAACAAAAGCAAAAACTGACAAATAGGATCTAATTAAACTGAAGAGCTTCTGCACAGCAGAAGAAACTATCATCAGAGTGAACAGACAAGCTTGTAAGCTATCCATCTGACAAAGATCTAATATCTGGAATCTGCAAGAAACTTAAACAAATTTTCAAGAAAAACCAAACAACCCCATTAAAAAGTAGGCAAAGGACATGAACAGACACTTCTTTAAAGAAGAAATTTATGTGGCCAACAAACATATAAAAAAATGCTTAACGTTACTGATAATTAGAAAAATTTCTTAATTTCCAAACTTACAGAAAACTTCCAGTTTCTTGAATTGATTTCTAATTTCTAGTCATAGAAAATGGTCTATGTGATTTAACTTATTTAAAAATTGTTAAATTTACTTTTTAGCCCAGGATGTAGTAAGTTTTTATAAATATGCAGATTGTAAAAGAACATGAATTCTGTAGTTGTTGAATGGAGTAGTTTATAGAAGCCTACTAGGTCAATTTTTAAATTCTGCTATTCAAGTTTTTTACATCTTTATTGTTTTTTCCTTCTATTATATCCTTATAGAGAAAAATCTCTGACCCTGATATTTTATGTATATTTTTATCCTTCTGGTTTTATCGATATTTGCTATTTTACTAAATATGCTAAAATTTTAAAAATAAAAGTAATTGGTGATCAGTTGTCTATTTCATCTTTTCTCATAAAATGACCCTGTTGAAATACAATAATACTTTTTGCTGTAACATCTCTCTCTCTTTGCTATTGCTATAACTAAAATTCTATTTTTAAGGACAAAGTGTTAATATTTATGAGGTAAATCTATTTCCAATTTTAAAATTTATAATCTCTGTATTCTTATTTTTATATGCATTATTAATAAAAAGTGTTTGTTGGGTGTCTGCATTTTCGTCTACTTCTGCCTTTTAATTATAACATATGGCCCATTCGTGTTTAATATAATTTTTGATACATCTTGGCTTAAATTCTACTAACATTTTTGCTATATTTATATGACCTGTTCTATATTGCTTTTTTCTTATTTTTGTCTGCCCTTTTTTGTGTTTGTGTTAATTCTTGTCATTGCATATTCTTCTATCATGTAGTTGAAATTCATAACTTCTTATTCTTTAGTAGGTATGCTACAAAATACATGACACTTAATTTATCAAACCCAAAGTAACTTAAGACATTTTTCTGAAGGGGATTTGGAATTAAAGCCTAGATGGTAAACCTCCAGAGTTTATTCTTTTAACACCTGTTTCCGTTTTCATTGCAGACTGAGAAATTAAGCTCACATCATATAACTGAAGTTGAACAATACTTTTCTATCACCCTGGGTAAGGTACATTCCTAAATAAACTGGAACTTACATCAGAAGCCTCGGAAAATTAGGAGAATAAAATCCATTACTTTGTGTATTAAGAAGCTCAAAATCCCATATTTGATTCACTATAGAATTACTTCAGAATCTCATATGTTGTTTTTGTTTAAGCAAAATCTGAAATATATTAAAAAATACCCACTGCTGTGTTGTCTATTTGCTTTTCTCTTTCTAAATGCCCTTTTGAGAAATGTTGCAAAAATTTTGTCCTGACATGTGGGGGCCCAACTATTTCCTGCTGTACTCAGCTTGGAGGACATAGCCTCTAGGTTATACTCTTTTGAAACTGTCCTGTTGAAATGCATGTTTTGATTTTGGGATTTTCCAGATGCTTCATAATTAGGTCCCATGTGTTAAAACTTGTGGAAATTCAGTATGTTTCTCAATGTGAGGCATCTAAGTAGTTCACAACTTTAAGGCAATTAGTCTATTAACTGGGATAAGTTGATTAATTCTATTAAATTCCATTGTTTACATATTACATGTTTAATCTATTCCCTATTCTATGCTTTATTTTTTCATTTGTCTGAATTATTAAAAGTCACTACAGTTTAACATTTTGAGCAATTTACTTTTTATATATAATTATATCCTTTGGCTATTTAAACTGAAGACACATTATATATGTAAATCAAATTAAGAAAAATAAATAGATAGTGTGTTCACTTACAACAGGAGGCTATCCCTGTGCTAAAACTTTCTGCTTCTTTTGAGTCTCAGAATTGTGGAATCACATAATATTTTAAAAAATCAGAAAGAACTTTAAATATCATGTTCACAGACTTTCTCACTTTCCAACAAGAAAACTGAGACCAAGAATGTTTACCAGACAGGTAATGCCTGAATTAGTCCTAGAATCCAGATTTCCTTATTATTTACGTGAAGTCCAGAAACATACCATATGTATTAAACATAATGGTTTAAAACATTAATGAAGGCTGGTTCTGAAAGTGGGAGGGTTCATATAAGTCTAAAATTTTAGTCTTTGCTTAGGTATCCAAAACTTTATTGTTTTAAAGTTTCTTATTGGAGGAAGCCACTTTTCAGTCACTTTGATAGGCACAAAGGATTTTGCAGTGAGGAAAACTGATATAATCATAAAAATAATTATGAAATTACAAATGTTAATTTGTAAATACTCATTCCCTTTTTCAAACTAATTGCAGGTACCTCTTACAGATCTTTTAAACCTCAGCTCAAATCTCCTTTCTTAGAATACCTTCAGACTAGGTCAGGTCTCTGGCCATGCACCCTTGTGTTATTGAACATGTTCTCACTCATCATTATGGGATGACACAAGCTATGTTTGAAGCATATACTCTAGATCATGGAGAGCCTTATAGGTCATAGTGAGGACTTGGGTTTTTCTCTTTAAATAACTGAAAGCCAATTGAAAGGTTTTAATACTATCTATGTTTTTAAAAGATTGCCCGGGTGCCTTCTTGTAAGGCAGTAAGCATGGTCGAGGGAAATCCTTTAGAAGACTGTTGCAGTAGCACATGGGAGACAATGAAAGCTTCTTCTACGAAGTCACCCTGGAGGGAGAAGTGGATGAATCTGATAGATATTTAGGCAGAAAATGGGAAGAACATAGATGGGAAAATATTGTGGATGTGGTGGATGGCAAAAAGGTGACAATATTTGCAGGTCCTCTCAGTTAGAGGTGAAGCTTTTCATTGCCCTGTTGATTGGGGACCGGCCTTGTGGCCAGCTTTGGTCAATGGGACAGCAGAAGATTGAGGTCTGAAAAGCATTTGCACATTGGGGATCTCTCTCACTGAGCATGAAACAGCACTCTGCGAACAACCAGGCTGGCCGGCTGGAGAATGAGAAATCACGTGGAGAAAAGCTTTCATTGGTACAGCTGCGCTAGCCAAGACCCCTGAAAGAGCTTTGCTGATAACAGCCATCACAGACCATATCAGAAGGCCTGCCAGGCTGAAAACAGCCCAAATTGCTGACCTCCTGCATTTTGAACTAAATAAATGGTTGTTGCCTAACTACATTATATTGTGGAGTGGTTTGTTACTCAGCAAATGCTAACTGATACCATGAGTAAAAGAGAGAGAAGTCTATGAAATAAATACAATTGATACTTAAATGTGTACACACACACACATACACACACACACACGCTCACATTACATGAAGAGCCACAAAGTATAAGCTCTGTCTCCTCTCATCCCTGTTTAATTCACATTTAACTCTATCTAATTAACAGTCCATTTTATAAACATCAATTCCGTTAGCCTAAGAAGCTTCTCTTTCAAAGGTTTATTTTCAAATTCACCTTTTATTTGTTGCAATTTATTGTCCTAAATCTAGGGTTTTAAAATTATTCTTAGAGAGCATTAAATAAACTAGATGTAAATATTAGTGATTGGGAATTTGGAAAATGCATTTGAAATGTGAACAATATATGTGTTTAAGTAGCTAGGGAAAGATTTCATTGTGGAAAAGATTTGATGTGAGGATCCTTGATGCATATGATCCACTGTTGTTATTAAAAACATTCACTTGTAAATGCGAACATTGTAATACAACTACTTCACATGATGGAAACTTCTGAAAATGTAAGGGATGCTTTATCTGAATTCAAGAAAAGGCTTTGTGTTTATATTAAGTTAATTTTAGATCACATAGAAATAAAAGAGAAAATTCGGTCTTCTGAAATCTCTTTCTGATAGATCTAGTATCATATCAGTCAGTTGCTGTGATTAGGATAAGTGAATAGCTTACTATCCAATAAAATTTAGACGAAGAAAATATTAGACACAGCTTTGGGTATTTATTTTCAAATATATATTATTACTTTTGTGGTAGGTAAAAACGTTTTCTTTATCACTCGTAGAAAGCCAACCTGGTTATTTTAAAACACTTCACAAAGTTATCAAACTGCTATTTCTTTTTGTGATGTGCAGATTTTTCAGCCTTTCACACAATACAAGCACTTCACATTTAGAAAGGGAACTGAGTATCAGATGCTCTGAAACTTCTTTGTGATTTTATAAGGTCACAGATATTGAACTCGTTGATAGATAGTTTCATACTATTAAAATCTTATTGACAAATCTATTAAAGGAAGTCATTTAAACAAAATATCAATAAGAATTACGGAGAATAGGCCGGGCGCTGTGGCTCACGCCTGTAGTCCCAGCACTTTGGGAGGCCGAGGCGGGTGGATCACGAGATCAGGAGATCGAGACCATCCTGGTTAACGCTGTGAAACCCTGTCTCCAGTAAGAATACAAAAAAATTGGCCGGGCATGGTGGCGGGCGCCTGTGGTCCTAGCTACTCGGGAGACTGAGGCAGGAGCATGGCTTGAACCCAGGAGGTGGAGCTTGCAGTGAGAAGAAATCGCACCACTGCACTCCAGCCTGGGCCACAGAGCAAGACCCTGTCTCAAAAAAAACCCCAAAAAGATAATAATAATAATTACGGAGAATAACATCCATAATTGCACAATTATGACTGCTGTAAATTGGTCAAAATGAAAAGAAAAGATATGTTTTAAACATTTCTTAGCTCTTAGTACTACTGAGAGAGGAAAGTTGTGTTATCAGGTTGAACTTGCCCAACTTCAAAGCACTGAGTTTTCCTTTTCAATGAAAAAGAGAGACGAGCTTTAAAATTTCTATTATCTGTGAGTTCTCTTTGTAAAATAGTTTTCTTTCTTTAGACTACTCTTTCAAAAATCTCAGAATATTTGATGACTTTTTTTAGGGAAGATATTGTTGCAACGTGCTCCTTTTAAAAATATTTTATTAAATTTTCTTTTCAGAATGTTCCATTCACAAAAATGATTTGTTCTAACTACAAGTTCTAACCTCTGGGAATGATGGCTCACTGATAATTTCTCCCATCCCTTTCCATTATTCACTTCTCTCTTTGTTTGCTTTTTGTGCATCACCTTTCACCAACACCTTTTCTCCAACCACCACCATTAAAATTAAGATGCCCATTTTGGGTAAAATTTATGCAGCAGGAAATTAGAAAACAATAACCATTGTCCTCATCAGCCAACTAACTTGGCAGAGAACACATAAATGCAGATCATAAAAATACATTGTGTAGTGAAATGTATAATATTTTAAAAATACTGTATGCAAATATTAAAGTTTATTGTGCTGACATTTTCTTTTGGTTGTAAATGCAAATAAATACTGAGCATAATATGTATAAATAAGACAGAATCTGTATCTACATGGATACATAAAGGTTAAGTGTATAGAGATTTTCAGACTGGTTTATGGATATATTGTCAGAAGTCTGAAGACTTTCTCTAGGAATTTCTATAATTGTTTTTTCATTTAAGAGCATTCACTTAAAAATGAATATAAATATATTCTTGTTCATCCAAATACTAAAAAAACAATTTTAGCTTTCAAGTAAAGGTGGAAAGACATATTCTTCATTGGAAATTAATATTTTAAAGTAGTTCAAATAGAGTAAAAAGGTGGAAAACTTAAGTCTATAGCAGGTAATTCCAGCCCACTATCTCAGAAACATCTGTTTCATAGCAGTTGTGCCATTAGCATGGGTGAATCCTGAGTGGATTCCTTTTTGTTGTTGACACCAACTTCAATTTTCTTTGGTTGTGATAGTAACACGAAATAGGCAGTGTATAATTTTCCTCATCAATGCAGAAGTGGTTAAGCTAGCTATGCACTTACAGATTTCAATAATGTTACAATATTTACCTTACCCTGAAGTGATTAAGACAACTTAAGAATATCACTTTTGGCCAGGTGTGATGGCTCACGCTTGTAATCCCAGCACTTTGGGAGGCCAAGGCAGGTGGATCACCTGAGGTCAGGAGTTCAAGACCAGTCTGGCCAACATGGTGAAACCCTGTCTCTACTAAAAATACAAAAATTAGCTGGACGTGGTGGGCACCTGTAATCCCAGCTACTCAGGAGGCTGAGGCAGGAGAATCTCTTGAACCTGACAGGCGGAGGTTGCAGTGAGCCGAGATTTTGCCATTGCACTCCAGACTGGGGGACAAGAGCGAGACTTCATATAAAAAAAACACACACTTTTATTAAAATTGGTTTTAAAAATGCTAACAGGAAGAGTTTCAGTTACACATGAGGGCTGATTGATTATTCCATTCAAAAATGCTCTATACCTATATTTTCATTTAAATCACATGCATCACATTAAATTAAGTAAACTTTGAATTTTGGTGGTTACTTGGTTTTGAAAACAAATAATAAGGAGAACAATAGCTATCATTTACTGAGTGTTATGTGGTATGTATTATTATATATATATATTTCATATACTCACACAATGTGTAAGGTGGATTATGTTGTTATTGATGAAGCATTTGAAAACTTAGTAACCCGTCTGACGTGACATGGCTAGCGAGCAGTGGAGGTGGGACCACGCCAAGGCATCATGACACCAGAGTCTCTCCCACCACCAGGAAGAATGAAAACTAGAGGCATGAGAAGCTTGCACCTTGTTTTATGATTGCACACATTTAAGTAACACTATGATAAAAACAGTTTAAATCAACATGGTGGGAGGCTAAGCTTAAGTCATCTTTTTCCTTTAAAAATACCCATTACTCAGCTTTGATACACAATGCACTGGTCCCATCTAAGTTCAGTGTTCTATGATTTTGTGATTCCACTGGCTGTGGGCTTTGGTCTTTTAGAAGCCATTTCAAATGACTTCAGTGGTTGTTGTGTAATCCCACTGTACTGGGAAAGATTTAGGCTCTTTATACACTGGGGACTGCATCTATTAAACCCATCCACACCCTGTGGTGTGTTTTTATGCACATTCCTTTTGTCTTCTAAATGAAGTTTCTGCATATGGGAGAAGAGTGTGAAAGAAAACAAAATCCTGGACTCTGCCTGTACAGTGATTACAGCTCAGACACAAAAACATCTGCTGGGTTAAAGGCACCAGCTGTTGACCATGTACAAAAATTGCATACAATGCCGTTGGTCAGGAAATTAAGAAAACTATCGTGTCAGTGGATCAAACTGTGAAGAATTTTGGAAAGACTAAATATTGTTTCCCACACTGAGATTTAACCAACAGAGAGCACTAAATAGAGTATACTTATTTAAAGATAATTTCCTGTCCATCCCCTCGGTTTGGAAAAATCATTGATTTTAATAAAATAATTTTGAGTCATTTTCAGAAAGGAATGAACTTAATGATGTGAAAAAAAAAATAGTCCTGCAGTGAAAGAGGAAGGAGTTTTATATCTTTAATTCACCTGTGATTTTCTTATAATCTCCAAAGAAACTTTACAGAGAAAAACACTTGTGAAACTGATTTAGCTTTTAACTCAAAACTATTGATCATTTCTTCCAACTTTCCATTTACCTATAGCCCTGATTTATGACAACACGAGGTCTAAACTTTAAAAAAACATATGCATCTGTCTGTTTTTAGGATTTGACAATAGTATTTTTGTAAAATCAGTGGGTTGTTTTTGTATTGCTGGGATACCTATGCCCAAAAGTGTTGTTCTGAAATGTGTCACGGTAAATCACATTAAATTGATGACTTAGAGTAAAGCAAGTCTTAGAATTCATTGAAATGTGGAAAGCTTAAATTTTATAAAACAAAGGAATTGCTATTTTATTTGATATGTTCTTTGTATTTAAGTGCAAATAGCTTTAATAGAGAAAACCGTTATAGCTGAGTAACATACTCAGCTTTAAGCTTTTCCAAAGCTCTGGAAAAAAGAAAAATATATTTACATGACTAATTTATTATAAGAAGCAAAGAAATACTTTTTTATAGGTCTTAAGTGTTTGGATTGAAATGCTTAACTCTGATGCCTAATGTTTCTATCTGTGTGGAGGGACACACATTGGTGAAGCACTCCTAATCCCTTAGCTACTACTCTTAATCCCTTACTACTGCAAGGGAGGTAAAAGGAATTGCCTGTCTTTGGTAACCTGCCGTTAGGTGCATCTGACATTGGAATATTGCTTCTCAGTTGGATAGGACTAATCTGTCAGATTCTCATGGATGGGGATTGGGTCTCTTGTTTCTTCTCTCTCCACCAGGTCCAGAGAGAGGCAATGACCTGGATAAGTGTTTGCAAATTCAAAATCTTCTTTGGGTAAGTTTTTCAAGACCAAAGCAAAAAGTTGGGAGCTAGTTTTACTTCAAAAAGCTATCTTTTCCAACTTAACATGTATAAAATATTAGTTTGAGGCTCCATTTGCTGATTCTCGTCTTATTTTCCAATTGGTACAGAACCTATGTGGATGAGAAGGGTAATATTTATTAGGTCCCTTCATGCTCATCTTGAGATGTTTGGTTCATTTATTGAGAACCTTGTTAATTTGAAGACGGGCATATAATTTCAGAGAAAAATATGCATGAAGAAACTTGGGGGTGGGGTCAGGGCTTTCAACCATGGATTTTAGTAGGTGGATTCGTACCTTTAAGTTGGACAGTGTGTTATGACCTATGTGGTGGAATGTGGCTGGGTTTGCATGTGGCTTTAGGATTTAGGAATAAGCCCTGTGGGATTTTCACTTAGACAGATCATTGCAGTTTATGGTAATGATTACAGGCAAGTATCAATTTCTGCAGAGGCAGTGAGCCTTAAGCAAAGAAGCAAGCCTTATTAAAGGTGGGTCTTAAAAGCTTCAGCATCTAAAACTGAGAGGGCTAGGACAGCCTTAGAAAGTGTGCAAGGAGCTTATAGACCTTAACCAAGATGTAAGCTTGTTTTCAAACGCTACCTATGTGGCTGTCCATGAGCAGTTATGGGCTTCATAAAGAGAATTGCTATGCACAGATATTAAGGGACAGAGTCACCATTGGCTGTGTTTGCCATGTTTTGGGGCACATCTTCAGGACACTCTTAGTGTCAAATCTAGGAAAGAAACACTGTTTTACCATTGTTTTCTCTGTCTTTGGAGCCAAGAAAGAAAACGGGAAAAGCATAACCCGGAATTCACGAGGCCTTTGCTGGTCCGTGTATCACTTCCTACTGTAAGGTTCCACGTTGCTCCAGATTGGTCCATTACATAAACCCTAACCATGACACCAGATTTTTCATGACACTAATTATGACTTCCTTCAAATAAAAGTGGTAAACTTGATTAATAAGCTATTAAAACTTTATTAATATCTTTTTTGACTAATATGGTCAAGGCTCCTGTTTCTTTCATTGAATTGTTAATAAAATCTTGACTATGATTTAGTTACTGAAGTTATTTGATTAGTTTTAGAGCTTCTTAGCAGCAACATCTTCACCAGCCACCAGAGGTTCTGGAGGACATTCAAAAGAATGGGGCTGGATATTAGGGAGAGAGGCTTCAGAAAGATGGAATGCCCTACTCTCAAGATTTACCCTTAGTATTCAACTTTCTTATAGTTTATTAATAATTACGTAAAAGCATCAACTGCTTTTATACTTTAAACAAAAGCATCAGAGTTTGGTGAACACATTGCATAATACAATTAACAGCTTATAAATCCTTGTTCTTTTAATATTATTACGGTGTCCCCTTTATTTAGAAAGAAACGCAGTTACATTACTCTTTCCGGTTATGGCTTGAGTCTTGATTCACAGTTTAGAGGGAAGTGTGTATTAACATTTGGAACTGTGTTGTTTCTTTTGTGATGTGACTGAATTTATCCCATGTCTGCAAACATGGGATAAATTAATTAAGTCTCCAAAGTCCCTTAGGGTAAAAGAGGACAAGACTTAACAAATTTTGAAGCATTGCAGAATAACAAAAGAATTTTAAGGCATTGTTCCCCAGCAATGAGGAGGGCTTTTTAGAGTATTGTGCTTTGAGGGGCTCTAACAATAGTGGTGCTATTCCAGTCCTGGGTTTCTTTGGTAGGGATGCCAGAGCCAAAAGGCACTAATGACCTGTGCCATCTGGCTTGTCAGCAACCAGTTTTAGTGGAGTAATTAAGAAATGTAGTCATTATTTATGTATTTTGGCTCTATCTGTTATTCATTCTAATATATATTTCCCAATGTTTCCACTGATTAGTCAAGATCAAGATCCTGCCTGTGTCTTCTTGAGCACGTCATTTCTGAGAAGGTTTTTCTTAAGATAATTTTGCAGTTAATTTGAGTAGAAAATTCTTTTCATAAAAAATGAATGTATGCTTTTTCTGCAATTTGGTAAGCTATTTAAAGATGTGTTACTTAAGACATTTTATAAAGTCTCATTGCTAGATATATGTTTGGATTTAAAATCAGAAATATTTGGAAGCATGAATAGTGTATAATGACAAAATGACATATTTGTAATTTATTCTTTCTAAATTGTACTCCAATTTTAAGGTGATTTGGATTGTTCACTTTCATCTAATATCTAAAAGTATGAGAATGCATCCTTGTCCTGAAAATTATTCTCATTCTCACCAATTGTAGAGCTTGAATGAATCTAACAGAAAGTGGAACCTTGGGAAGTCAGGTGACTTTTCTCAACATCATTGAGTTCTTTAGAAATAGACTGATTCAAAGATTGTCTTTGACTTCTCTTTGATTTCCTTGGCTGAATTTTCATTTAATAATCTGTCTTTAAATTTGGGCTCCATGAGGAGCTAGATTTTCATTTCACATATGAAGAAATAGAGATACAGGGAGGGTAAGCCACTTGGCCAAATTCACACAGCTCATAGGTGGCAGAAGTGAGATTTTAATTGAATCTCGACCAGGGTCCAGAGTCTTCGTTGACATAATTTCCCTGAATAAGCCTTTAGCTTCTTGAAAGATTCTGATTCAGCAAGTCTGAGTGGGGCTGGGGAATCTACTTTTTGAAACAAGTAGGGAAGATGAGGTAATTTTCCTCAGTCGGAAAGTTTGGAAAACTTGCCCCAGAGAATAAATGTACAATGTCCATCCTGAAAATAGCAAAATTTAATAATAATTTTTTGTATTGTTTAGAAATGAGAATGCATCTATGCAAACTTGCAATTGTATATTTTCTTTTCTGGGTTCCAGCTATTCTTATACAGCTCTCCTTCTGATGAGTAAGTGGGAAAAGGTTTTCTTTGTAATTATTCAGGAAAATAACTTGAGTACTAATAAAAATGGACCTAAATGAATCAGGCAGTAGATCTGAAAAACTGGCTATTGGTTGCTTTGCAGGAAATCCTTGAAAAAATGGCCAGGCAAGTTATGATAGAAATTTTCCCCTTTGTATAGAAGCGTCTGTGATCTGCTGAGCCAAGCCAAGAACAAGAAATATGAAAGTCTGTGTTTTCTTCCAGGACTCTCTTTGGCCTACTGGATGTACAGGAAGTGGTAAAAGCTGTATGGTGGCTCCTTAGGAATTGAAAGGCCTTGGGCAAACCAGTCAGGGCCTGACTTTCCACATCAGCAAGTCCAGATAATCATGTTGTCTAAACTTATTTGAATACCATCTGGATTCACTTACTGGCAAGTGTAAAGTGTTTTCAGAATACCAAATATTATATAGGGCATCCAAATAGCTTAAATTTCAGTGGCCTCCATTCCTTTCCTTCCTGCACTTCAGTGTACTACTGAATGCAATGAGTCATAATAAAACCAAGATCTCAGGGCTTCAAACCCTTTACCTGAAACTGCTCTTTTGTGCTGCTCATACTGGCTGCTATAGGCTGAATATTTGTGTCCCTGCCCCCACCCCAATTCATATGTTAAATCTTAATTCCCAGTGTGATGGTATGAGGAAATGAGGTCTTTGGATGTGCTTAGGTCATGAGGGCAAAGCCCCTATGAATAGAACTAGTGCCTTTATATAAAATTAGTGAAGACAGCTCCCTGGCTCCTTCTACCATGTGAGGACACAGTGAAAAGATGGCCATCCATCTATGAACCAGGAAGCAATCTCTCGCCAGACACCGAAACTGCTGGTGGCTTGATCTTGGACTTGGCAGCCTCCAGAACTGTTGAGAAATATATTTTGTTGTTGTTCATGAGCCACTTAGTCCATGGTATTAGCATAGCAGCCCAAACAGATAAAGACATTGACCAAGACCTGCATGGAGTGCATATACTCTCTATTAGCCTGCAATAACAATTTTGGTAATGCTGAAGGATGTTTTTGTTTGTTTTTATTCTTATTGGTGTCAGAAAAACACATGAATGCTCTGAAAAAATAAAAAATTTATAATTGTTACTGAAAATTGTTAACTTTCCCAGCACATATTTTAGAAAACACATTTACTGCCAAATTCCAGACCTATGAGACCATGCTCATTAACATACCGAAATAATACATGTGCCTCTTCTGTTTTAACTTTGTGGGCATTACACATAACTAATCTCAGCTCCCTCTTTGAATTGGCTGCTAGAAAACTCAGGGCTACATGTGTAGTTTAGCTCTAGTAAATACATTGATATATGTTAGGTTTATGTGCCTCAATCTTAGCTTCATCTTATGTTTTCTTCTTGCTTTTTCTTTTGTTCTGTTTTTCTCATCCAATTAATATTAACATTGTGCTTTAATGTGTCTTCAAGTCACCCTAAGCTCTTCCTGGAATAAAAGGAAGAGCTGAAAGAGAATTCATTTTAAAAATCTCTTGGCAAATTCTTATATTCATCTTCCAGAACTTCAGATACATAAAAATATTTAAAAATTATCTATCTCTACTATGCTTGCCATGCATATTTTTTTACTTTATACCACAAAAACCATTATCTCTCTACTGTTTCTGAATATGTAGCATATCAAGAAAAAGCAAATTCGTCTGTAATACATTTTCTCAGATTTTGTCTTTTTGGGAAATCTAAAGCCTTTAACATGGACTTTTCATGTTGATAGGCTCAAAATTCCATTTGATTTTTATTTTCTGGGAGTACTTCTCTAAAGTAGAAAAGCAAAGATAAAGAATCAATTAAAAAACAAACAAACAAAATGCAAATGAATACAGGTTGAGGAAAATTCTACTTTTCAAAGTCCCTCCATCTTATTGCCTCATTCTCAGACCTGTTCAGTACTTGGAAAAATTCATAACCTGGCAAAATATAAGCATTCATACTTCTCTAGGCTAAAAGCCAAATCAAACCATTCTTTTTAATTACAGGTGAATAATAACACCCTTAAATTTCTTACAAATAACGTCAGCCTCTTTTTGCTTTTTGACTGATGGAAGGTGATGAATGAAGACCTTTTAATTCAGCACAGCTGGATGTCTTTTGTTGCACTTCCTCTCAAAAGTTGCTGGGCAGATCTGGCCTATTTTGTCAGATGTGCTGAAAACAACGTGCCTGACTGGAAGTGGAAACAGCCTTCAAATAGAAGACATTTGCATGATTGAATACCCTGTCGGGAGAGCAGCTGTGGCAGTCAATGCATAAGGTGGAAGATATGCCATTTGTTAGAGTATCTGTGTGTGTGTGTGTGTCTGTGTCTGTGTATGTGTGTGTGCATACATTTGATTTGATTGTTCTTGGAGGACTACAGGGGCCTCTGTAGTAAATCTTTGAGGGTGGTATGAAAGTGACTTTAGTATTGCTGGCAATTTTGAGACTGTCCTGTAAAATTCTGGGTGTATTGTCTGGACCCTTCTTTTTTCATGGGTTTCAGAATACCCAGTAAGTCAGGACTTCCTTGAGCAAATCAGGTTTGTGAGCTGCAGGCCTCAAAGACTTCTGGGTAAAGAGATCACTCACTGAAGGTTACTACTAAACCAGTCTTTTCCAAGATGAATTTACTGCGTTTCCCTGGGAAGATAGTAAAAGAGTGTTGCAGCCACCATTTATTTCCCTTACTCACTGTAGGCATAATTAAAATGAATGATCTGTGACAGACTGCATCTGTGTCTCCAGGGGCGCAGATGTAGTCACCTGTAGTAGATAGCTCAGCACAAATGCCAATTTACTGGGGATATATTGCTCATCCACCGAGGCCATCACAGAGTTGACACATCAGTTTCTCAAGATAGAATAAAGCTTTGGATTAAACACCTTATTTGTGTTCGATTTGGTGCAAAGTGTTTCTCAATCATCTGAGATCAGTATTATCTATATTTTATGGATTAAAAAAATATAGTAATGAGACTTGAAGGAGGTCTCAGAGGACAGTAATCACAAATTTAGGAAGTAATGAATACTGAGATTCACACCAACTGTAGCTTGAAATCCTGTGTTCTTTGCCAAAGTTGGCTTTATTATCATTTTAACAGTGTGTTTTATAAAGTTTAAAAAGATCCTTTGAAAATGGAAACCAGATATTGTACTTTAAGAAATGTGTGATAATTTTGTCTGAAGGGATTTGAATTATTAGGATTTATTTAATAGGCAAATATAATTGTGCTTGAATTATCTTTTAACCTCTTTCTCTCATACTTCTAAACAAAGATAACCCAATAATGATGACTTTGATGATATTTGCATGCCAGGAGAAACAGAGGGAAAAGAAAACAGCTGGTAGTGGAGACTCCCTTGTTTGGAGCTGACTTCTTTCCAGTGGCCTTTAAATCCCTCATGCAATCACACAGCATGATTAATTCACTTAACAAACTCAGTGACTCATCATCAGCTAATAAGTACTTCAAATGAGCTTAGAGAGTTTAGCTCTTTAGGTTTGAATATAAATGCTGTATTTGAAGGGACTTTGGAACTTTGAACATGTTTAACAAATGTCCTTAATTAGCTGAAAGTAAGTAAACTGGACTAAGACCTACACATTTACATTTCATTGTTTTGTCAATACAGACATTTTGCAGAAGATAATTCTTTGTTTGGGGGACTGTCCTATACATTGTAAGATTTTTGGCAGCACTCTTGGCCCCTACCCATTAGTTGTCAGCAGCACCCCTCCTCCTCCAATCAAAAATGTCTCTAGAGATTGCCAAATTTCTCCCAGAGGGCAAAATTGGCCTTGGTTGAGAACAACTGTTTATTTATTTATGTACTTTTTTTAGGACCTGTGATGGTTTTTATTAAATATTCAAACCATATAAGCATATAAAGTAAAAAGTGACAATTTCTTATATAATTGTAACCCCAAATAAAGCTATTGACAATGGATGTTATCCATTGCACAACAAGTAAACACATGAATACATAGAAGCATTAAAACATATACTATTTATGCTAGGGAACAACTTTTAAAAACTGTGTGATCATATTAAAAAAAATTAAAACCCTGTAGACCGGGGTTTATACACATACACACGCACACACACATACATACACACACATATGTAATATAATATATACATATAATATATTATCTACAAATGCATGTATTTATCAAGAAAGCATAGAGAATATGGGGTAGAAAACTGAATTACATTTTTAAAGATTCTTATATATTTCATATAAAGTAGTACTCTACATATATTGTAAGTTTGTAAAAATAGGTATTGTAATTTTTAGAGCATCTGCCAAAAATGCAGAGATATATATTGAAAAGTCAATGAAGAAATCAAAATAGAATTCAAAAAGTAATTGATTAAACCAAAAGAAGTCAGGAAAGGAGAAATGAATAAGCAACAACAATAACAGAATTAAAACAAAGAAAAAAAATAAAGACAAAATGGGCAGGCCTACATTCAACCACAACAATCAGTTCATTAAATGTAAATGGACAAAATTTTTCAGTAAAAGGGCAAACAGTGTTAATCTGTATAAAACAGCAAGACCAAGGTACATATGCTGTCTCCAAAAGATACATTTTTAGCTAAAAAGGCACAAATAACTTGAAAGTAAAAAGGATAAAAAATGCTGTACTTTGCAAATGCTATTTACAATAAAACTAAATAGCTATATGCTATCAGTAACAATAGTGACTACATTAAAAAGACTTCATTTAAATGTGAATGTGCCTAAAACAGTTTTAAGATACATGAAACAACTGACAGATAAAATAACAACTGATAGATAAAAACAAGACATAGAAAAATCCATAACCATATTTCGAGATATTAACACACACCTTCAAGTAATGGATAGTAAAATTAAAAATAAAGCAAGAAAAGTGAAAATATAAATAATACTGTCAACCATTTTTTACCTCACAGACGCTTACTGAGACCCCCACCAAACAAGTGCAGAATATACATTATTTTGAAGTGCACATGAACTATGAATCAAGATAGATTATACTGGACCATAAAACAAGTCTCAGAGAATTTCAAAGGACTAGATAGTACTAGTGTTTACCCTCTGTGACCATAAAAATTTAAGTTTTACCTCAATAAGATATGTAGAAAAGTTCTAACATTTGAAAATTGACAAATCTGCTTCTGAATAACCAATGAATAAATGAAGAAATCATTAAGAAATTAGAAAGAATTTTGAACTGAAGGCTGATAAAAAACACAGCATATCAAAATTTGTGGTATGCAGCTAACATGGTACTTAGAAGAACACTTATAGCTTTAAATGATTTTGTCAGAAGCAAAGGAAGCCTTAAGATTAATGATCTAAGTTTCTACTGTAATAAGCCATTGTAATTACACTAAGATAATCATAAGAATATTTAAGAAATTAGCAAAAGGTGAGAAAGTTAAATCTAATAGATAGAAGTAATAATGGTAACAGCAGAAATAAAAGAAGTAGAAAACAGACATGATTGAAAATATTTGCAAAACCAAAAGGTGGCTTTTGAAAAGGTTAATAAAATTTATAAAATTTATAAACTCTAGCAAGACAGATGAAGATAGAAGAAAGAAATCACAAAAATCTAATATCGGGGTTGAAAAATGGGATATTACTCTAGATCTTAGAAAAATCAAAAGGATTTTGAAGAGATATTTTGAACAGCTTTATGTGTATGACTCTGCCAACATAGATGAAATGATCAAATTCATTGAAACACACAACTTACCAAATCTGATACCCGGTGAAACACAACATTTAAGTGCCTTATATATCAGAAATGTTGAATTTCGGCCAGGTGTGGTGGCTCATGCCTGTAATCCCAGCACTTTGGGAGGCAGAGGTGGGCAGATCACCTGAGGTCAGGAGTTTGAGACCATCCTGGCCAACATGGTGAAACCCCATCTCTACTAAAAATACAAAAAATTAGCTGGGTGTGGTGGTGCACGCCTGTAATCCCAGCTACTCAGGAGGGTGAGGCAGGAGTATTGCCTGAACCCGGGACGTGGAGGTTGCAGTAAGCTGAGATCGTGCCATTGCACTCCAGCTTGGGCAACAAGAGCAAGACTCTATCTCAAAAAAAGAAAAGAAAAATTTCTTTCAGAAACCTTTACACCAAGAAAATTGTAGGCCTACATCATTTTTGTAGTAAATTACCTCAAGTCTAAGAAGATATTATACCAATCATACAAATTTTTTTCAAAAATGGAAAAAGGAATCACACTTTCCAATTCATCTTGTGAAGGCAGTGTAATTGTGATACTTGACAAAAACATTGCAAGAAAGGAAAATTGTAGACTGATTTATTTCATAAAATTCTTAACAAAATAGTACCATGTCAAATCCCACAATAAAAGCATAATACAAAATGATCAAGCAGGATCAGTATGAATTATGTAGGCTTATGGAAGACTTACTTCATGGAAACAGTTTAAATTAATGCTTAGTCTTTTATTGTTTCAAATTACCATTGTCAGGTGCCTGGTACAGACTTATCTGTCATTTCCAGTAATTCATGGTGTTACCTGTTGTTCTTTTTATCCCTTTTGATCCAATGTAGGACATCTGTTTTTTGTGTGAGACCAAATTCTGGGAAAATAAAAATGTTTATCAAATTCATTTTTTTTTAAATTCACTCCGGGAAATGCCTACTCTTCCACCATGTAGACTATTTTATTCAATAAAAAAATCCAGCGAGAAAACTGGCAAGGCTTTCAGACACCATCATCTATTCAGGCATTGAGAATAAAAATATGAACACAACTTCCTGCTATTCATCACTCACATTCCTGAAATGCAGTTTAGGTGATAAAATGAATATTCCCATTTTGTCCTTGATGCTTCCTCTTGAGACAGGCATTATTTTTATCCACATTATATGAATAAGAAAATGAGGCTCAGAACAGGGAAAAAGTGGATTACAGAGGGTTATGACGAAAGCAAATGACATATTTGTTGAGGATGTATTTTATATTCAGAACTGCTATAATCCTTGTGGGCATAGATAGCAATAAAATACTGAATTTCCATTTCCTCTCCTACTTATTGATGCTAAGATCACATAATGAGTTTTCCTTCAAGATGACCATGACTTTATTTCATTAGTCAGAATAAACCCACATTCATAGTAACTGTCAACAAAAAAAGTAAAAATGTTGTCTGATTCGAAGGAGGAAATGAAGTTAGTAAAAAAAGAAAAAGTGGACCATGTATAATCTTATACTCAAATAAATGCAACTTAATACTAAGAATAATTTTGGAAACTAGTTGATAGTCCATAGACATTGATTAGATTAACAAAGAAGCAGAACAACAGTGAGACAAGATTTTTGCCTTTCAAATGGGCAGAAATATGGATAGATAAAAAATATAAATATAGCCAGAGGCAACATGACCTACTGGTCCTCAGGGTATGTAGAAATTGGCATTTCTGTTGGTTGCTTTTGACATTGTAAATTCAAGCAATCTTTTTGAATTTATACAAAGAGCGGTAATGATGTCATATGCTTTCAACAAGTTGGTTTTATTGTGGATAATATCAAAAAGTAACCATCCAAAAAGGGGAAAAATATATGTTCATAAAAAAGTGTTCAGAGTAGCACAACTTACATAGATAAAAACAATAAATCAAGTATATGTTCAGCAGTAGAAGAAGGTTAAAGAATTTATGTCACATCCATTTAGTTTAATATTATACCACCTTAAAAACAGTATTATAAAAATCATGATTATTAAAATCATGATTTATTAAACTATATTTATTAAAAATCATTAACAGAGTGTTCTTGGATCTTAGATACAAAGGGTTAAGTTAATCACCTTGTTTATTCCATACTATCATCATTGGTTTTCTCTCTTTACTGAAAGTTTATTCCTTTTTATTCCTATACTCCACTTCCATCTTCATAGTATCCCTACTACATGCACTACAAATATAAAAGCCCATTTGTCTTAACATTCAATTTTATGTAATGTACATTTTTGATTCTGTGTATTTTTATAAAGTATGCTGCTTTCTGAGTATTTTTAATTTATGTAAATGAGTTGTTATATTTTATCTACATTTTATAAATAGCATATTAAATATCTGTTTCTTTTTCATTACACATTGTTTAAATATTTACCCATATTGCTAGGTATGAATCTATTCACTGTCTCTATTTACTGGGAAAAACATATAGCAAATTACATGAAAAAGCAGAGTATGAATATATATTATGATATATAGTATATATATAGAATATGTATTGCAATATATATATATTCCATGATTACAGCAGAGAACATGAGTTACAATTAATGCTCTTTTAGCAGTTGCCAATGGCTAAGTGTTAACCAGCTCGGCAGAGAGTCAGGGTGACAGTCTTTTACATTCATCCCTCTTGGTACCGGGGTCCCTGTCTGGCATCTGGGAAGAATCAGGTGACATGGGCTTGAAGGATGGTGAATGTGGAGGTTTTTTTGAGTGTGGAGGTGGCTCTCAGCAGGATGGGGAGCTGGAAAAGGGATGGAGTGGGAAGATTATCCTCCCCTGTAGTTCAGCTGTCACCAGTCAAACTCCTCTCCAGCAGTCCAGCTGCCTCTTCGACAGTCAGATGTTTCTTCCCTTCTCTCTTCTACCTCACAGCTCTGCTCCTCTGCCAGTGGACTTTGGGGTTTTTGTGGGTACAGGATGCAGGGGCATGATGGGCCAGGGTGATTATGAAAAAAACATTTGGGCAGGTAAACAGGGATAACTGTTTTCATTTAGGGCCACAGTTTCCAGGCTTGAGGGTGGGAGTTTTGCTGGGGAACCTCCCTTTTCTACCCAGTGGTTCCTAGCCTCCTGTCTGTATCAGTAATATTAAAAAACTGGAAATAATTCGCCAGATTTTCTTATGGTTGACTTGGTATCAGATGACTTTCTGAGTATCTTTATACTGAAATTATCAACATTAAGTATATCTCATGCTTTCCTGATAGCAGAATGAGACTTTTGGCAGAGGTTTCAGTATTTAAGTTCCTAAATTATCTTGTCTCTGTGAAAATTTTGCATTATCCACAGTTGTCAATCTGGTTGGACAGGATATATGCTAATAAAAATTTCACTTTTAAAAATTATCACCCAAATGTTTTCTATGGTGTGGATATCCACTCAATTATATATTTTCTAGACATAGAGTATTTCTTCCTACTCTTTCAATCCAATTTGTTTATTTAAAAAAAGTACAGACTTTCAGAAAAATATTCTAGTCTCTGAACATTTTAGAGAAATATGATCTGTTTCTTATCACCAAATTCATTGTATTTAATACTTTGCATTAAAATATCAAGTATTTTTGCTTCTTATCAATACACTTTACATTGGTATATCAACAAAAAACACGTAACGTCATTTTGTATTATTTCATATTGTTTTCTTTTGAGAATTATTATATGTCCTTCACTCTATTAACTTTATTTCACATCTATAAGTTAACTTCTTTCTTTTTAAATTTAATTTAAAACTTTGAGTTCAGGTAGGTTGGAGATTCCTCAGTCCAACATGATTTTCATAGGTCTTATGAGATGATTATGATTCCTAGCTAGGAACTCACTGCCCTAGTTTGTAAAAGCATTGTCCAGAAATTCAGTGGTTGTTTTACAGAGTTAGTTATTGACTTTCTATATCTTTACTTCCTTTCCAAGGAAGCCAGTGTCAAGTAGATACAAGACAGAGAACACCCTGCCTCTTTCCGTAACTCTTCCATTTTGTTACCCAGTTTTTCAAAGCTGCTAGAGATAAATTCCAAATTTCTTCTTTGGCTCAAAAGCAATATCGTATGTGTTATAATGATGGTGTATATAAAAAGAATAGTGATGACAGGAAGCAAATCCAAATCAGTAAAATATAAAAACTCGTTTGTCTTAACTAAAGAAACATAGAAGCCTTCCTTCCTCCTTTTTCCTACTAAGTTAGGTACATAAACTCCCAATTCTAACCACCTTTCTAAGTTACTCATCATTGAGCACCCCCGTGTATGTATGTTGTATATGTAAATAAACATTTTCTTCTGCTTCTGGAATCATGCCCATAGTCTATGCAGAAATAAGTAGGAAGGATGAAGGGCAAAGATTTGTGCCAACAATTTACTCAACAAATTAACAACAAAGAAAATGGATCTTTTAAAAAATTAAGCACACAATAGCTTTCCGGAAACTTCATCTAGTAGTCTTCTACTTTCATCTGATTGGCCAGAAATCTGCCTCGTGACTATCTCAACGTGCTGAAGTGCCTGGGGAAGTGATTAGTTTGAACTGGGCACATAGCCGTGTTGAAAAAACTCAGCTTTGCTAGAAAGAAAGAGGGAGAAAAAGATGTTGGCTCGCACCAAGTAGTGTTACCACAACTGCCTCCCTGGGATAGATATAATGAAAATACAGCACAGAGAAAATAAAAGCGTTCCAACTCTATTTTACGAGAAAATAACTTGGAAAAAATGGCACTGAAAAAATTTCAACCACTGTTTCAAAATAATGGAATGAGTAAATTTAAGAAAGCGTTTTACACTTTGAGATAAGCACTAATTAGACATCTTTTTTATTCTTTCTCTTCTTACCCCCTCCCTTCCGTACTTCTTTTCTGCTTGTAACATTATGAATGGGTCCAGAGTCTTTTTGTTGCCTAGCACATTATTTATCAAACTGTGCTCAAGAGCATCCTCAGCAGCTGCCGCAGGGAAGCAGGACCCACAGCCGGGCTTTGATAGCCACTCCCTTTCAACCACAGCAGCTCTACTGTTGGAGCATTTCTATCAGGGCACGTTGAACGGTGGTTGTTCCAAAAGAATTGGAAAGCCACCATATTAAGTCTAATTCTCTAATTTTACAGAAAAAGAAACCAAATAAAAGTTAAAAAGATTGACCCAAGGCCCAAAGGAACACCAGGGATTAAGCCTTGCTTTTATTTATATTTTAGTATTTCCGCCAGTCATCTTCTAACTCAGCTTCAACACATTAAGTTATCACTGTGATGGTTATTTAAAGAAATTAACAAATTAAGAGGCTTGGAATAGAAATTCACTTTCTGAATTTTAGCCCAATTCATTGCTATGTAATACATGTCTAGTGAAAAATATATTTTGGCATCAGACTCATGATTTTTTTTCAGATAGAGATTTTGGCTATGCAAAAAGATTGCTATGAGGTAACATGTACCTACGTTTTACCTATTTCTCCAATAAGCCTACATATTCAAAGTAAGGGTGAATGATTTATCCATGTGACAAGATATATTGTAAAACAATATTATCCAACACTATATTAGGCACTTGTGGCTCCTGCTTTAGGGATCTCAGAAACTTTCTGTGCCTGGAGGGTATAGTGCCAAATACCAGCCCTATATATACTCAGAAAGCACTTTTCTGCATTTCCATTACCTTTCTTCAGTATTTTCGGCATAAGTAGTGAAGATTTTGTTACTAGGCACTATAATAATGATGGCACTAGTGCCAATATTTTCTTCTAAGAAGAAAGTAATTGCATTCACTATATTTAACCTGCCTGGCCAAAATAATTTCTGCTTAAAACCACAATGATGAAGCTAGTAGGTATGACATCTTTGGTTTTCCTACCAAAATCAGTTAAAAATCTTGTTTTGAATTTGATATAGATTATGATGATGAAATTCTTATTGACTTTAATTTATTTGTCTTATGATTTTAATTACGTGTCCATTTTTATAACAGCTTGCAACTGATTAGTATTTTGTCAGGATGGCAAGCAAAGATATGTGTATTCCTTAATATTTGCTCTGAATTCTTTGTTTTTTATTAATAACTTCTTGAAAAATCTTAATCAGAAAGAAGTTATAGAACAAAGAACTCCAGCCTTGGTCATAACACGAGGAAATAATTTTAGCATTCTGAAAATATGCTGAAGGATGAGACCAGCAAAAATAGGGCGGGGCTTCAACAACCTTCTTTCTGTACAAACAACAGCTGGATGTGCCTGTTGCCGCTGGTGGGGATGGTAATGATGGAAGAAAAACAATGTTTTTTTTTTTTTTTTTTAGTGTTGGAAAGTTTTCAGTGAAATCATGATGTCACCAGGATATGTTTTGTCTGTGACTATTATTTGCATAAGTTCCTTCCCGTGGAACTATGTAAAGTACAAAGGAATGTTTTATGGTACATTTTGCCTCTGTGATGCCAATGCTCTTAACAGTTCCTGAAGTAGACATCATGAACAAAGAATTTCTTTTGTACCTTCTCTCAAAGTAAGAACTAATGAAAAAGGAAAGAAAAAGGCTACGCAAAGACTAACTTTCACATTGTACTCACAGAAACAACGGGATTGTTTTGCATTCCTGATCTTTGACTAATATTTTAACTTTGTACTACATATTTTTGAGACAAGGATCCACATTCCTTTGTACTGACAGTTTGAGATGTGTACTCATTTTATGATGCTTCCTGTTATAATTACCTTGTACGATTTTTCAAATTTGTGTCTTTGAAAGATTTCAGTCATCAATCAAAATGTATTTGAGACAAATTTTGGAGGTTTGGCTTGATATGAAATAAAGAAATGTCTTGATGTAGAGTAGAGGTGTTCGAGTATCCAATAAAATGTCTGGAAATCAAGAGCCATCGAGTACTTACCCAGGAATTTTAATTTCAAAAATACTATTTGTACCTTGTGGACATGTTCAAGTTGGCTCATGAGTCTCCATGTCAATCAGATGATATAAATAAAATAATGAAGGGCATGGTCAGGTGAAGTGCTGTAAACATCTATGTGGCAGAGACTTCCATCTCTAACTTCCACAATACTTTTGCAAATGTAATAGTTGAAAATACTTATTTTACGTTTACTGATGATTTTTATTTCTAGTAATATAGCTGATTAGGTTATCTTAATCAACATTCCCACTGGAAACAAATAAAAAATACTGGGTAAAAATTTTCGAAAAATTCTTGAAAGTACCAAGTAACTGGAAACATTAAAAGACTTCACTGGACAACTTCTAACAAAAAGCGGGAACCTGGAGCAGTAAGGCAATTACTGAAGCCACTTTTATCCTGAAAGCCTTTGTTGAACTCAGTAAACTTGACCTTCAGTTTCGAGGTCTCCACCAGAACATAAAGTTCTGAAGTCAAGGCTTAGGGTCTGCCCAGGGTGAGGAGTCAAGTAGCAGCTCTTCCCTGAAAGCTGAAGTAGCAAAAAGCTATATCCTCAGGATAAAGGTGAACAGGAATTAAACTATCCCCATCCCTCTCACCTCAGAAGAGTGCAAAGAAATTGGCCTCAACCCTGAGCCAAGCGAGAGGAAAAAACAACTTCCTGAGATGTTGTAACCACTGCTAGCTGTCTCATGGATTTATAACAACAATTAACACTATCTGTATTAATCATGCAGTGCAAACTGTGATTTAATTTTAAGCAATTCCTTAATTACTTAAATGATTGGTAGTGTTTCCAGGTACCTGGCAGAAACATACATGAATGTTTTTTGGAGGAATCTGCCTTCACCCTAGGCTTCAAAATTTGTTACAAATAAGTACCCCACAACACCTTGAAAAAATAATCAAAGCATACAAAGAGAAAAAAACCACAAGAGCAGAACAAGAAGAAAGAACAGACAACACAAAGATACCTGCAAAAAATTTCTCCTATTTTTGAAGCAAATATGAGAAAACAAAGTCCTCTGAATATTCAAAGCCCCACCTTCCTTATACGCTCTGACAGAATATAATAGATTGTGTTATTTCTCCTTTCCACCATGACTTTTGTTTACACACTTCTTGTTTACAAAGAAACCGTCCTGTATTGAAAGAATAATGTAGGGCCTCGTTCAAAGTCTCTTTGAGGAAAACAGTGAGACCAGAACAGATACAGGAGCTTTTCAAGTTTACTATATAGAAATTTAAATTGCCATTTTGCCAAGGTTAACACATTGAACAGCAGCAATTTTATGTGCTTCAACATAGTATATTACTTGAGCTGAGCTGCTGTTTCAAAGAGACCTTAAATACAGAGATCAAACAGTATAGTTTAGTTATCTTTCAAGTAATAGTCCAGATGTGATTAGCTTATGGCTTATGAGACAACTCTCTTATCCTCAACATAAGACTTTCAAAGTTTCTCTAATTTTTCCCATTTTATAGCCATTTAGCAGAGTGAAAGATGTAGCCCAGGGCAAACATATTTCTCTAAAAAGAGTTAAGAGAAAAGTTGAACACATTTCATTTGTTTATATCCCAGTGGCCCCAAATTAAATATGGTTGTCCCTAATTTCAAAGTCTGTGCTCTCAGTAATTTCTCATCTTATTTTCTCCTGTATTGAGGTTTCTGTTCTACTTATTATTTTTGTTTGGTTAGAACCCTTTATCTAGCAATTATCTCCAATGGAGTACACTCTTTTAAAAACATTTTTGAATCCTTGGATATCGATACCTATCTTTTTTTTTTTTTTTTTTTTTCATGCTGGCAAATGATCAATTCTCTTCTCACTTCCTGTGTTGCGGGTAAGAAGGTCAATGTGAAAGGTTATTTTCTGTTTCCCTTTGTAAATAACCACTTCTTAATGTTTGGAGGCATATTACCATGTTTCCTTGGAATTGAGGGTTTTATCAGGATATATGCAATATTAACAGGTGTCTTTTTTTTCAGAAACCTTCCTGGAACTCAGTGAGCCTTTCTAATTTGAAAATTCAAGTCGTCCCTCCTGTTAAATAACTAAATTTGGCCTAAAGCTGCTGTCGTAATGTAACCTGCAACCTAACCTAGTAGGCAAACAACCTGCAATCTAACTTGAGTATATTCTTGTAACAAATAGTTTAGTCCCAGCCAATCACAGCAGCTGAGCTTCAGCCAATCATAGGCTGCCAGCTGGTTAGACCATGTCCATGTCAGACAAATGTCACACCATGCCCAAATAAGGCAAACATGGAGCTGTAACCAATCAGGCTGTTTCTTTAAGTCACTTCCTTTGTCTGTCTATAAATACTGCCTGCCCATGTTCCTTGGTGGAGCTCTCTGAAACTCTCTTGGTTCTGAGCACTGTTTGAATCATGAATTGTTATTTGCTCAAATAAATTCTTAAATTTAATTTGTCTGAAGTTTTTATTTTAAGAGGCTACTCAAAGGAATTGTAAAATGTTATATTTTCAACGATTTCCTCTCCAACATCTGTCATTTTTCCTTCTTCTGGAACTCCTATATTCCTAGTTTAGATCTCTTTGCAAGATAGGGCCTATAGCAAGAAGATAATAGGATCAAGCTCTGTTAGGCTGTGGAGCTTGCACCTGATGCATGACAAACTCTTTATTGTACCCTAGCAATCATATTGTGCATTGCATACCTCCAGACTGATGACATTACACTTGGCCTAGGTGAGAGTTCCCAATCAGTTTTCCAGACAAGATTCCATCCTGGAATGTTCTAGGCTTATGTACATAAGGCTGACTTAAAAGGGAACAGGTATGATCTTGGACAATAAATGTGATTTACTTGGAGGCTGTTAACTGCAACTCTGTAGACCTTAGAGGCCAGAAGAGTTGCACCTCCCTTGGAGAGTGTAATTGATCTTGCTGCTGCGTATTTGAATTCTTCTGCCTTTTTTCTGAACACTTTAGATGGAAACAACTTATTTGATTTATCCAAACAGTTTTGGCTTCTGTGCCTTATCTTCCTGTCAGTCGTACCAGTTGTGGATATTTACCAATAGTCTGCATGCCCTCCTGAATCTGTCCTACAATTCTAATATGTTTTTGGTATGTTTGACATTTATATGTATTTCTTATTCTGTATTACCAGACCTTTGAACTACCTGATCATTCAGTTTCACTGTAATTCCTTCCTCTTCAATACACCATGATTTCTTTTTAATTTAAAAATAATCTTTTTTTTAAGTTTAGAAAAGTTGTAATGTGTATGCATGTGTATATGCATGTGCTACCATGAACTTCTGTATTTTTGTTATTATTTCATGGACCCCTTTTCTTCTCTTTCCTCTATAGTGCTGTTTCACTGTGAGATGCCTCCTCTGGGTCTGGTGATTGTTTTTCTTTTGCTAAGTACTGTCCCCTTAGGGTCTTTACAGTTATTCTTTACCTATTCATCGGGCTTAGCGCTGAAAGCAGAAGTGGCAGCCACCGTGTGGATAGTGGTAAAGGTGTCAGTTTTTTCTACTGGGGAAGGTGATGTACTGGTCAAGAAGTAGTCAGTATCCTGTTGAGGTCCCTTGAGGATGTCTCCGTATTCCTTTTTCACTACAACTTCAAGTGCTAGCACTCTCCTGGC
This sequence comes from Macaca nemestrina, assembly GCF_043159975.1. Classification (NCBI taxonomy): domain Eukaryota; kingdom Metazoa; phylum Chordata; class Mammalia; order Primates; family Cercopithecidae; genus Macaca; species Macaca nemestrina. The sequence continues at coordinate 65,638,823 of NC_092127.1, read as the reverse complement.
CTCAATCAACCTACCCAGACCCCTAGTGAAAGAATCTGTGGAGGCAGAGATAAGGGCTGATTCTTAAAAAAAAAAACTCTCATGAGAAACAGCATGCCTTCTTTTCATGGGAACATAATTCCCCTCAGAGCATCTTTTTCCAGGACACACTCTGTTCTGATCCTCACCTCAAGTCTGCGTTGGTTGCTTCTAAGAAGGGGAAAGAATACAATGGATTCTGAAATTTGCTCATGTGCATTAGCTGGAGTATGCTGAATCATCCTGGAAACTGAGGCAAAAAATAATATTCAGTAATAGTGATCATTCCTTTATTTCAAAATTTTATTTTGTTAATCATGGACTTTTCATTAATTTTGATTTTTTAAAATATTGCATTAAAATATTGTTTATCCAGCTTCCTGAGATTTGTGGCACCACTCAACTTTTGTATCCAAGGAGAGTGCCCCACTTGCCTCATCCTTGTCCCAGCTCTTTCCTGCAGATCCTTCCTGCTGTGGCTGCTCTGGGGACTCTCCTAACTCAGGGGAATAACTAGTGTTTAGATTGGAGGCAGGAGAACAGGGCAGATGTTTCCAAGCACTGTCTTTGGAAATATACAAAGTAAAAAGAAAAAAGAAAAGAAAACACGTGTACATAATTCTTCATCACATCTTTAATGTTCTCATTCATATTGTTTTCAAATTTATATAAAATCAACTTTAAAATGTAATCCTGTTTGTGGACTAAAAATATCAAGCTATACAAAAGGATACAAGTAAAAACTAATATTTTCCCCTCACTCAAGCTTCCTTCCTCAGAGATAAACATCTAAAAGTTTTAGTGTACGATTGGTTATCCTGTTCAGTTTTGGAAAATTTCATTACATTTTTTCTTTTGTCAAGCCACTTCTTCCCATTCTTTTTCTTTTCCCTCTTTCAGGAACACTTAATTGTTAGGCTTTGGGTCTTCTGAGTTGCATTGTCTTATGTTTGTGTTTCTGTCTTGTCTTTTTGTCCTTTGTTGCAAGGGAGTTTCTCTAAATGATATCTTCTAGCTCTTGTTTTTACTTTTAAGGATTGGCAAGTGTAGTTTTAATTTCCATCAATTCCTTTTTCCCTGCTCCTTTTTAAATAGCAACCTACTTTTACTTAATATATCAGGAATCAAAATAAATAAAATATATTGCAAATAATAGTATGAAAATATATAAAATTAGGAATTGATAAAGTTTGGGAGGTAATGATATGGACAGGAGTCAGGGAAATACTGGGTAGAAGAGGGAGGTCCTGGGCGAGGACCACGCCATCAAGCCTGGACTCATGGCCCAAAGTGAGAACATAAATTCTTTTTTTCCTGCTCAAATGTTGCCTTTTCCAAAACCACCCAGCCCGCCCCACCCCCAATCCTGTACCCATGAAAACCCCAGTCCCCACCAGCAGAGCAGCAAAATGATCAAGAAGGAGAGAAGAAGCAGTTGGATATTGGAGAGAAGCAGGTTGAATTCAGAGGGATGGCTTAATGGTGGGACCTTGGAGAAGTTTGGCCAGGGATGGCCAAAGTCCATGGAAGACCACCTTCTCACTCCATCCCCTTTCCAACTCCCCATCCCACTGAGAGCCATTTCCACCATTCAATAAAATCTTCCACATTTACCACCCTTCAACTTGTTTGCATGACCTGATTCATCCTGAATGCCAGATGAAGACCTGAGTGTGAGTTCAAGAGGTTGTCACACTGACCCTCCACTGAGGTAACACCTAAGCCATCCATGGGTGGCAAAGCTAAAAGAACACACATACTCTCTGGTGTTCCAGGGGTCGCATGCAACCCCAGGATACTGCCATGGGCCTGCACAGAGTTCTGCTACTGCCAAAAGTGCTCATCCTGGCCTCTGCACCCGCTCACCTGCATGCTCCCCCTCCCATAGAGGGTTAAGAGTTTTGAGCTGAGTAAATGAGCCAACTCCTTTTCAGGGGTCAAGGGAACTATCACATTTCAGTAGGTCAGGCTTCCTTGAGAAAATGACATTTGAGCAGGAATCTAACCGATGCTAAGGAATTAGTTATAATGATGAAAAATTACGTAGTCAAGGAGGAGGAGGGAGTAAGAGCAGTTCAAAAATAGGGTTATAGTTGCCTGTTCAAAGGCTTCTTTAATGGCCAACACATTTACAGTTATGACTTCTTCTCTGCCCATGGCTTCAGGGCAACCCATGGGTTTGATATGTAGCACTCTAACTCCAGTGTGTAAATGTTCTTCAGTTGCAATTGTATATACCTCACTGGCACAAAATTAAGTTAGGGACTATTTTCCAGTCTATGTATGTTGGCTCTTATGTTATTGTTGTGGATGTTTTATATTTAACTTTTTGATTTTTTTCAGTATTACTTGAAAATGTAGTATATATATTTTCAACATTTGAGCATTAACTGAGATCTTTTATGACAAAACAACATTTTTAAATATACCATAGGACCTCAGTAAATAGTTTACTCAATTCAGAATGTACTAAATCCTATGCATATCTATTATTAAGCTATCTTAATCAGAAGATAAAGAGATCTATATTTTCATTTGTTTTGGGCCTATGTAGGTCATAAAGGTATTTAAATATATGTCAAAGTCCCCATCACAATATTAGTGGAGATATTCATGTTTTAACAATTTTGACTTTGTATATCTCTATAAAATATTATCCTGCTAATAAAGTTTCATAGCTGTTATTTCTTCTTATCAATATTAGATAACTCTTTTTTTCTTTTTAATGAGTTTTTTTACCTTGAAATCACTTTTGTCTGAACTGCTATTATAACCTTTGCCTTTGCTTAATAAATCTGTCTCTAGCTTGTATTTTTAACCACTTTCTATAACCTTTGAGGAATCTGTGTTGTAAAAAATTAATGTTAGACTTTCTTTCATGTAATATGAAAAATATTGCTATTTTAAATCCAGATGAATACACTAAATTGTTGAATTTGGAATTACGCATTTTCTTTAACTTTTAAAAACTTTGACTTTAGTTTTGTAGCTATATTTACAGTTGTTTAGTTTTAACAGTATGATTAACTGTTTTCCATTAAATTATGTCATCCACATCCTTCAGTTCTTAATTTTTATTCATCTCTAGGTCCTCATATTTTGAATGACCACCTGTGCCATATGTTTTATGACTAGGTAGTCATTGCTCCATCCATTTGTTTTTCAGTATTGTGTCTGCGGTTTTTTTTGGCAGGGAGATGGACTTTCACTCTTGTTGCTCTAGCTGGAGTGCAATGGCACGATCTTGGCTCACCACAACCTCCGCCTACTGGGTCCAAATGATTCTCCTAACTCAGCCTCCCGAATAGCTGGTATTACAGGCATGTGCCACCATGCCCGGGTAATTTTGTATTTTTAGTAGAGACGAGGTTTCTCCATGTTGGTCAGTCTGGTCTTGAACTCCCGATTTCAGGTGATCCACCTGCCTTGGTCTCCCAAAATGCTGGAATTACAGGTGTGAGCCACCATGCCTGGCCAGTATTTTGTGTTTTATAGAAGATGTCTTAGAAAGCTTGATATTTTTACTTTATAATCAATTAGCTAGCTCTGCCCGGATGCTTTTAATACTTTTATGTGTAATAATACAAAAATTTGACTGGCCTATTTCTTGGTGTAATTATTTGTTTCTGGAGTCCATGGAAAGCTCTTTCAATATATATGCATAAAATAGTATGTAGTCATTAAGGACATATTGTTTTCTGTCATACTATCCTAGGAACAGTTTAACAAATACTTAACCATTCTAAGGCTCAGTTTTCTCCTCTCTAAGTGAGACTAATATGTACTAGAGGATTATTTAAGAAATTAAATGAGATAATTCAGGATGCCTGGTAAGAGCACATATCAAAAGGCTATGTTTTTTTTTTTTTTCATTCAGATAAGCTTTCCTTCATTATTTTTTATTTCTTCTGTTCAAATTATTCTGATTTCTCCACTAAGGAATAGCTATAATTCTCAGTTTTCTCTCCATTCTTTTGTCGTTTAGGGTTATCATCTATTTCAACCTTTTCCACCTCATCTTTCCTAACATGCTGGGGAAGTTTCTCAAATTTGCCTTCAAATTCAATGATTTTATTTTCAGTTGTATTCATTTTGCTCTTCACTACCTTCATTGTGTATTTTAATTCTCCTATTTTATTTTTATTTTCTTGAGTACTTTCTTATTTAATGTATACTCCTGTTAAGCCCACCCTATTAGTATTCTCTAAAGGTTAGTATTCTTATTTTACAGAGGTTGCTGGCTGAAATTATTTTGAAATGGCAGTTTCTTAGAATACTTTCCATATCCTGAAGTAAATAATTATTTATGCTTCTTACTTATCTCAAGATGATTTCCTTTTTCTTTCTTTCAATTTTATTTCTTCCTTACTCACTTCAAACATGGCAAAATCCATACCTGCCAGATAAGCCATACTTGATGCTTGCTAGTGGGCAATGAATGAATTGCACCCATTTCTCTCTGTCCATTTGGGAAATCATTCTATTTTCTTCAGAAATGCAGTGCTAACTCAATAATTCCTCCCTACAGAAGGAATTATTCCTGAAGAATGGTTCCCAAGCTTTGTTTTTCCCCAAAACATTCTTCTTCTGTAAGATGATAATAAAACAGGTTTTAAAAGGAGGGGAAGGAAGCAGTCCATTGAGAAGCAGTTTTAGTAATCACTGTGACAAACTGACTTGAACAAGTTTCTTTACCTCAAACATCTTAGAGTTGACATATGCTAATATATATTGTGAATTCAAAACTTTTATTTTCCTTGTAGAGCACCTGATAATATCTTGTGGGAAATTAATGCTCCATAGAATAAAGTTTGAGAAATAGAACTATCAAACATGCTTGCTCTATTGAGGCAGAATATGCCTCACCAAACCCCCTGCCTGGCCTGATTCTCTGATACTCTGAATTAATAAACACCCGAGAAACTACACTATATAACATATTCTATTACCAATGCTATTTCTGTGTCCACTTGTCTGAAGTGTTTTATTTGTGGGTCTAAACTGGTCTGAGGGTGTCAATTCTGTCAGGGTCTACCATGAGAACTTGATGTCTGTGCTGAGGGAACTGTGTTCTCATGGGGCTGAGTCTCATCTCCATTCCTGCTATTGGGGAAGCAGAACCTTGGGTGCACTAAGCCCCTTTTTATTGCCAGAGCCATCCATGCACTGACACTGTGATACTTTCTACGCAGAGTTGGGGAAAATGCCTCCTTCTCCTAATTGAAAATATGTTGTACCTTGTGGGCGGCAAACCGTCCAGGTGCCGACACAAGAGACCAAGGACACGAGATGTTCCAGTGTAGTAAAATATATAAAACAACAAGAGTTATACTAGATCTAGATCATAGACATGATTATATATGAATATCATTAATCATTAGTTTGTAGCAATTACTTTTTATTTCAATATTATAATAATCCTTGCTCTATAATTATAACCTAGGAAAAACAGGCCATACAGAGGTAGGAGCTGAAGGGACATAGTGAGAAGTGACCAGAAGACAAGAGTGTGAGCCTTCTGTTATGCCCGGGCAGGACCACCAGAGGGCCCCTTGGTCTAGCGGTAATGCCAGCGTCTCGGAAGACGCCCATTGCCAAGACTATTGGGATCTAGCAGCAGCGTCAGTGCCAAGGAAAAACACCTCCTACTTAGCACACCGGGAAAGGGAGTCTCCCCTTCCCCGGGGGTGGTTTAGAGAAGACTGTACACCTCCACCTCTTGTGGAGGTCAGGCTCGCCTGCAGTTAACCGGAGGCCTAATCGTCTCCCTGTGATGCTGTGCTTCAGTGGTCACACTCCTAGTCTGCTTTCATGTTCCATCCTGTACACCTGGCTCTGCCTTTTAGATAGCAGTAGCAAAATTAGTGAAAGTACTAAAAGTCTCTGATATTCAGAATAATGGCGTAAACTCTCTCTCTCTCTCTCTCTCTCTCTCTCTCTCTCTCTCTGTCTCAGCTGCCAGGCAGGGAAGGGCGCCCTGTCCAGTGGACATGTGACCCACGTGACCTTACCTATCATTGGCGATGGCTCACACTCCTTACCCTGCCCCTTTGTCTTATATCCAATAGATATCAGCACAGCCTGGTATTCAGGGCCACTACCGTTCTCCGTGTCTTGGTGGTAGTGGTCCCCCGGGCCCAGCTGTCTTTTCTCTTATCTCTTTGTCTTATGTCTTTATTTCTACAATCCCTCCTCTCCGCACACAGGGAAAAAAACCTACCGACCCTGTGAGGTTGGTCCATACAGTACCTGTTTCACTGAAACCACCATTTAATCTCCAAATATTTTACAAGAATTTCAGAGAAAACATTACTTATGTTTTCTTTCTTTTTTTCTTTTTTTTATCAGTTTTTCACACATAGCCCATTGTTTAGTTAGGATTTAGATGTAAGGTCATGAGAGAGGCAGGATATACTTAGAACCTGCCTCCTCTGACATATGAGAGATGATTCACCCTGGCTCAGATGCCTCATTCTCTCCTCTTGTAGGAGGGATTCTTTCTGGAAAGATTCCTTCGTTGTGCATGCAGAAGCATTTTAGTGACTTTGCCTCATCAAATTCTCATCTTCTTGATCCAAGATGGAGGCCTCTCCCACCTGCTCCTTGACAGCATAGACCTCATTCCACCAACAAGGATTTTATTGGGTCTTTCTCCTATGTGGAAAACACTAAAAATAAGTTTTTACAGATTCACACTACAATCTTAGAAGCTTGTCAATGGACAGTGAAGAACATTCAAAGAGGTAAAGTGACTTCTCCAATGTCATATAATCAGTAGTAATTGTATTGGGACCAGAATTTAATTTTTTTAACTCTAGATCTCACTTAAAAAAGAAGAAGAATTACAAACCAACCTGCTTCTTTCTTCTTTTTTCTGTTGACTAATAATCTAATTAATCCAAATAATACCCATACCTTATCCAGACATGACTCTGCAAGTTAGAATATTATAACAAAAATAATTTTTTTTTTCTGGACCTAATGAATAAAATCAACATGTTCAGAGTTTAGACTGTAAAAACTAAATTGACCATAATAGAAATTCAAAATAGATGACTAAACTACAATGACTTATTTCTAAAAAATTACTAAAAATGTTAACAATAAAATTCTAGTGGCAAATAATTTTTGCACTAATGCACGGAAGGTCCAAGTCAGCAACAGTAAAAAGGTTTATGACTATGACAACATCATTTATTAGAAGACTGCTCACAGCAATATATCTGATGAGGAATTAAGGATGGGTAAAGCTGCATTCAGTGAAGGAGTGTTTCTTTGGCTCACTGTTACTTTCATGATAAACGTCTCATACTATTCAGACATGGAATATTTTAAACAGTATTTCACTGCCCTATAATCCTTCTTCATTCAGCCTTGTTTTCAAGGTACTTAAAAGGAAGTGACAACACAAATCTCATTCCTGTCTCTAGCTGAATATCCTTTTCATTCTTTTCTTTCTGTGCATAAAATTTCTTAGGTAAATATAACCCAGAGGAAATAGGTGCATCAAAGGAGACAAATTCTGCTAGTTTGGGGCCTTTTGCAAAACAGGATTGCTCTCTTTGAAAACAGAATGTCTGGAAGACAAGAGGCCTTAGGCCAGGCCACCTGCTGGGCAGGACACACAGGGCACAGTCGGACGGTTTTCCATTGCCACTGGCAACCAGAAAAAACATTTTCTACCCAACTGCTTTCCCTTTGTTACAGCAGTTTAAATGGTGGCACAGCCTTGCTTTCAATAATGGCCAAGGCTTTAAAAATTACAAGACATTGTGATGAAGGCTAGTTTAATCCAAGTTAATTATTTTAATTAGACACAAATAAGGTCCTGGTAACTACATTTTTATGCCATAGGTTGTCTGTGTAATGATAAGTGTCAAAACTTTTATACAAAGGAAAGAGTGATGACAAGACACAGAATCTAAACTCTAAAACTGGGAGCCCATTTTTCAAGAAGTTTACCCTACCAACCAATTTTTTCTTACTAAATCCAAATTTATTTTTTATTTTTTATTTTGGTGGATGTCTTAGTTTGCTGAGGTTGCCACAACAAAATACCACAGACTGGGTGGCTTAGACAATGGAAATATATTTTTTCACAGTTTTAGAGGGTGGAAGTCCAAGATCAAGGTGTCAGCAGGTTTGGTTTCTTTTGAGGTCTCGCACTTTGATTTGCAAATGGCCACCATCTCACTGTGTCCTCACATGGCCTTTCCTCTGTGCACATACATCCCATGTGTCTCTTCCTCTTTTTATAAGAACAACAGTCACAGGATTAAGACACCACCCTTATGACCTCATTTAACTTTTAATTGACTCTTAAGTAGGAGGAAATGTGATTTTGCTGGGGCACTATCTAACTCTGGCCTGATGTCTAAATCGCCCAAGTGTCCTATAGTTTGAATTCTTCTGAGGTTGAAAAATTCAGCTGTTTTTGTACCCTAAGCTGAAGCAATTACAAACAATGACTATAAAACTGAAGAAATAAAAGTAGGCAGTAAGCAATTTATGGGGAGAGATGAAATTAACTGTGTTGCCTCCCTACTCAAAACCATTATTTCAGAAAGCCTAAGTCAGCAGTCAGTGCACTGAGCAGCTGGCAGAATGAGAGGACAGAGTCCATTTAGTAAAAAACACGTGTCACTGGCTGTGAGTATTTAAACATGAGACTGACTTGAAGCAATTGAACAAGAAATGTACTGCATTTTGGAGACAATAGTGCCCCTCTCAAAAACAACCCCCCAAACAAATCATTCAAAAAATATATATACACACACACACACACACACACACACACACAAGCACAAGCCTGGAGCCTGATAAGGAGTAGCTGGGCTTTAATTTACAGCCACAGCAGGTAGGCTTCAAGAAATGAGCAGCTCCCAGCACTTTGGGAGGCCGAGACGGGTGGATCACGAAGTCAGGAGATCGAGACCATCCTGGCTAACCCGGTGAAACCCTGTCTCTACTAAAAAATACAAAAATACTAGCCGGGCAAGGTGGCGGGTGCCTGTAGTCCCAGCTACTCGGGAGGCTGAGGCAGGAGAATGGTGTAAACCCGGGAGGCGGAGCTTGCAGTGAGCTGAGATCCGGCCACTGCACTCCAGCCTGGGCGACAGAGCCAGACTCCGTCTCAAAAAAAAAAAAAAAGAGCAGCAGTCATATGCCCAGGTTCACTTAATGCATCCCTCAGATGTGGACAAGAAAGAATCTTCCTTAGGTCAGAGCCAGGAGGCTCGGTCTCAGGGACAATTGAAAAGGAGAGTATATTAGTTTTCAGTGCTGTTTAACAAAATACTGCAAACTTAATGGCTTAAGCAACAAACATTCATTAACACAAACATTCATTAACACACATTTTCTTTGGGTCCGGAGACCATGGATGGCTTAACTGGGCCACAATCAAGGTATAGGCTGGGATGCATTCTTATCTGGAGATTTGATGTGGAATGAATCTGTTTCTGATCTCCCTCAGATTGTTGGCAGAATTTATTTCTCTGTGGCTGCAGGACTGACAGTTTTAGTTATTGCTAGGGTCTGCCTTTAGCTCCTAGAGGCTGCTTACAAGTCCTTGACATGTGGGTTTCTTCAACATGGCCATTTAATGACAGCTTGCAACAGAGACAGAGGACACCTTTGCTAACAAAAGTGGAGCTTATAAAATGTAGTGTAATCATAGAAGTGACATTATTCCATCACATTTGCTATACCTATCCTTTTGGCTAGAAGCAAGTTGCAGATCCTTCCTACATTCAAGGGAAGAGGATCATAAAATGGTGTGACCACTAAAAGGCAGGGATCATTGGGACAGCTTTACAGCCTATCTGCCATAGAGAGCCTTTCCACAAAAAGTAACAGGGCTTTCAGATGGTCTAAGATGTTTCCTTCACCATTAGGGCGTGCAGTCTTTGCTTTTCCTGCCCAGCAAAATTTGATAATTGCTATGGATCAGAGACTATTGCATGCTTTCTATTAGGCAAAACTGCAATTACTTTTGCACCAACCTGATATTTATTTCTTTATCGAATTGAGGAAGTAGCTTTATTTATATCATGTTGTTTTTTCTCTACCGTTTTGTAGTGGGTACATTAAAGGCAAATACCTTGCATTTTAGTTTATAATCATCAAACCATTAGAAGCAACTCCAGAGATCCTAGAATTGGAGCTGGACATGGTATTGGATAGACTTCAGGGTTGCATCTTGGGCATGGAGTGGATATGTTCCATGAATGGATAAAATATGAATGTCTGTCTGGGTAGCCAAAGAGGCAACTACGTTGAAGAATATTAGTTTTATGCCACCAGATCCATTCTCATCATCCTCTTCTCTGATTTTTAGCTTTGCCCATAGAATTTATCAAGAAGACAATAAGTAACCATTACAAGTTATTAATCAGGATTGCTAGATGTCCTGTAATGCACAGGGCCATCCTGCACAACAAAAGGTTGTCCCATATTCCTCGTGACTTTTGAAGTGTTTCCTCCTATATTCATGTGTATGAAAAACCTGTTTACAATATCTAACCCTGGGTTAAAAATAATCTCAAATATTTTTGCATGGTTTTATATGCACTGTCTTATCCAAAAGTGCAACTACCACGTGACTGGGTGTGGATCTTTACCAAGAGTAGGTTATCATGTCAGAAAATCACATCACTGATATTAATGCTCCTTGTGTATTTTACTTGCTGGTACTTCTTTAGTCTGTACTTCTGCCACTTTCATGATATTCCAAGCATAGAAATAAGTATTTGACTGTTCCATTATGTCTTACAGTGTAGTCATGAGCATATGGAAATCCATAATACAGACTATTTCATCTTCACTTTATAGGTTACATTGAAATGTATTTGTGAATATAGATTATGTTATCTAGAAAGTTAATCTCAGGATAAAAAAAGTATTATAAAGTATTTTTTATAAAAAGTAGAAGCATTGGACATGACAGGGTTGAAACATACTGATTTAAGTAAAAGGTTAAACTAAATGTTTGTGGCAATTAGTGGGTAGAAGTTAGGGATGCTTTCTTAAAATGAATATATTAGTCATACAAAATAAAAAATTGTTTCATATCCTGCACAACTTCAAAATGTATCATCTTACATTCCTGTAGATAAAAATTCTGTTCATAATTGTGTGATAAAATAAGGGCAGTCTTTATCTCCATAATTTTCTGAGAAAAAAGTTATCTTTTATAAATGCTAAAGGCAGAGTTACTATCAACATAACAAAAGCAGTCATGTATTTTGGTGCATGCTTTGTATTGGACACTCTGCTTTACACACTGCATCTTAAGTAATCCTTATCCCAATATTGTTAGTAGGTATATAGCAGTGGACTATTAATCAAATGATGCAGTAAGCACTTCTGTCACTTACTAGGTCATTTGATTAGTAGCTAGTACTGCTTAGGCTACTACTGCTTGGGCAAATCAATTTTCTTGCTTTGTAATCCTCAATTTTCTTATTAATCAATAAAATGGAGGAAAACAATAAATAATTCACAGGATTGATGTGATGATTAAATAAAACAATTTTGAAGACAGTATAGTGTAGTAATACTTTGCTAATAATTACAAAGTGGTGAATTTTGAAGATTTGTTTCATTTTCCATATTATATCTTTAATTATAAATTTATATAATTTATAATTTAATAATGAAACTATAATTTAATATACAACATTAAGATTATTTATTCAATTTTTGTAGTATTCACAACGGAATGACAATGGGCAAAACACACTTATGTTTACACTGCATTATCAGCTTTTTCTTCCTCACTTTCTCTAGTATAGACCGTCAACAAAACAATAACTCTAGCCTTTATTTGCAGCATTTGCTTATTTCCATGGTGCGAATACTTCCAGCATAAGAGTTTAAGCTATCAATGTGACATCATTGAGCTAGAATAGGGAAGAAATGGGCAGTATGCTATTGCACGGTATTTCCATAAGACAGATAAAAAAGAGGTAGAGCACAAGTGATATGCTCAAGAGCAGAGGTAACAGTAAAATGTAATAAAATATTTAGGAAATGATGGGTTTTGAATATTTAATTCTTTCATTTCTAATATAACCTCTTTAATTATAGGTTTATATAATTTAAAATTTAATAATGTCTGTATTTAAAAACTGGCTAGCAGAATTCCTGAAAATTTAATAATCAGCTTTCATGAATTGGTACAAGGTGATTCCAGCATGACACTAGTTTTATCTTATGAACAAAAGATTTATATAACATTGAAAAATGAACAATATATTAACAGAATTAAAAAGAAAAACCACATAGCAATCGTATTAAATGACTAAATAATTTGATACAATTCATTATTCATTTATAACAGAAACTCTCAGAAATCCAACATTAAAAGGCAGCCTTCTCGACTTGACAAATAGTGTCTATAAAAATCCTACAGCTTATATCATAGCTAATTGTGGAAAATGATGATGAGATACTGTAGGGCATGAATAAGTTTATAATAATGTCAACAGATCAGGTCAAAATAGCATAAGATAAGGGCAGAACGATGAGTTAGTTGATGCCAGCCATACAAAAATTAGAAGTTCTAGCTACACTGTGGGAATCTCAAGCTTCATAAAATTAAAATTCATTTGGAAGACATGGACTTAGAAATCCCATGAGGTAGCTCTGGAGACTTACATATTAAACAAGATGCTGGCAGGGCACGGTGGCTCATGCCTGTAATCTTAGCACATTGGGAAGCAAGTGGATCACTTGAGGTCAGGAGTTGGAGACCAGCCTGACGAACATGGAGAAACCCCATTTCTATAAAAACAAAATACAAAATTAGCTGAGCATGGTGGCACACATCTGTAATACCAGCCACTTTGGAGGCTGAGGCAGGAGAATTGCTTGAACCCAGGAGGTGGAGGTTGCAGTGAGTTGAGATTGTGCCATTGCACTTTTGAAGAATTTGATTAAGTAGTTTTGCAAACAATAGAAAAATCTAACTTGTTATATCCATAATTTTTTATTTGATAATTGCATAAATATTGTGGCTTTTTAGAGGAATGCTACTTGTTTAATGATAAACAAGATAAATATATTAAATAAGGAAGATAGTCCTGAACATTCATGTACATGCAAAAAATCAGATATTGATAATTCCATCAAGAATATGGACAATATTTAAATTGAGGGACACTCATCCAGAAGTAGTCATAATAGTAAATAATGCTTAGAGATCTAATCTAGGACTCTAGCTGAACAGATTATCACATGGCCATTAAATTTTAGTAATATAATTTGTAGAAATTATATGCAAAATATTGAGCATAAAGAACTCAGTAAAAAGAGCATAGGACAAAACAGTGTGTATAATATAGTATTAAAAACTTTATTATATACAGATGTTCAAATGCATTTTTGTTTGGCAGTCTAAATTTTAAAAGTCTATCAGCTAAATACACATCTTTTGTAAGAGTCTTTTCAAAGATTATACAATAGGCTACAATGATCTAATAATACAAATATTTTAATTTGTAATTTAAAAAATCCTGCGTTTGAGACAGAAGTGTCACACTGGAAATGATTGAGAAGTGCAAAAGTTATTTCTTACAATTCTGTTTAACTTGGAGACATTATTTTATGGTACAAACCATCAAAAAATCTAAAAAATTCTTATAATCATGTTATTTGTGTGTGCATAGACATATATGTGTGCATGTACACTATATATGTATGTATATGCATATGTGCATGCATACAGTATTTGAAGGTCATATGCCAAGATAGTAATAGTAATTTCTTTGGATTCTGGGGATATATACAATGTAAATATTTTCATTAATAATCTTTAAATTTTTCCTTCAGTTGAAATTTTTCTTCTGTAATTTAAAAAAAATACCAAAAGAGCTATAATATTTTTGCAATTTTACGTAAGTATGGAAATCTATCTAAGTGTAAAAAACATTGGAAAAAATCTTAAAAGTCCAGTAATAGAGAAATGATTTAATACATTTTGATGTAATTTTCTTAAACCTGTTCAATCATTAAAATGTTAATAGCTGTGATAATAATACACTCTTGAGTGAAAAATGGTGAATACATCATTATAAATATTTCATAATTTTAATCTTATTTTTAAGCAATCTGTGTATTATCTTAAATTGCATGCATTATCCAGAAGATGTATGAATATTTTCAGTGATTTTTAAGATTTTCACAATATAACTTTGTATTAACCTTAAATATTTTTCTTGTTTTTCTCTGGAGTTATCTTTCTACTTACTTCAAACTCTCCAGCAGCTGGTCAAAATGTACTTGTATTATCACTCGTGTAAGATTTTATTGGCATAAATAGTGTTCATCTATATTGCTATACAATAAACATAAAGATAATGCATGCCTAGACCTTGGAAAATGTACTTATTAATATTCAATGATACATTATTTGAATTTCAGTGAAAACCACTGGGCAAAATGATAAATATTTCAGTGGGAATTATCACAGCACATGTCTAATCCTTGGGTGGAAAATGAGAGGACTTTTGAACAGAGGGAGGAAGGAACTTTTTCTGACATGTGAAGGTCTGAGCTTAAAGGCAAGGGGGTCATTTACATCTCTAGGACTCAACATTCTCAACTCTAAATCGAGAGGAGCCATATTAAATAATCTATAACATCCCTATCTCCTCAAACTCTCCAACACTTTCCTATATAGATTGAAAATTGAAGGGGTAAAAACAGTAACATATCATCTTTACAACAATTATGTTAGCTTACTCTTTGTCAATACGCATGGTTACTATGGATATTACAAGGCAATTGAAAATAGCTTTATTATATTGAATGTGCCATTGCAATTGTATCTTTTAATGTGATTTTTCTTTTTCTTCTTTTTTTTTGAAACATCCTGTCTTGACTTTGGACTACTTTTAAGTTAGGTCATCCAGAAGATAGCAAGCGTTCTGTACTAAAAATGCAGGCGTACTTCAGACATACTGCACAAAAGCAAATATCAAAATAAAACAATCACATGAATTTTCTGGTTTCACAGGGCATATAAAATTATGTTTACACTACATTGTAGTCTCTTAAGTGTGTAATAGCATTATGTCTAAAAATCAATATACATACCTTAATTTGAAGATACTTTATTACTAAAAAATGCTAACAGTAATCTTAGCCTTCAGCAAGATTTTTGCCAGTGGAAGGTTTTGCCTCCATGTTGATGCTGCTGACTGATTAAGGTAAGGTGGCAGTTGCTGAAGTTTCAGTGGCTGTGGCAGTTTCTTAAAATAAGACAACAATGAAGTCTGTTGCATTGATTGACTCTTCCCTTCATGAAACATTTCTCTGCAGCATGCGATACTGTTTAACAGCATTTTACCCACAGTAGAAGTTCTTTCAAAATTGGAGTCAATCCTCTCAAACCCCACCACTGCTTTATCAATTAAGTTGATGTAATAGTCTACATCCTTTGTTGTCATTTCAACAAAGTTCACTGCATCTTCATCAGTAGTGGATTCCATCTCCAGAAACCATGTTATTTGCTCTTCCGTAAGAAGCAACCCTTCATCTGTTCAAGTTTATTACATTATAGCAATTCAATTATATCTTCAGGCTCCACTTCTAATTCTAGTTCTCTTTCTATTTTCATCTCCTCTTTAGTTACTTCCTCCACTGAAGTCTTGAATCCTTCAAAGTCACCCATGAGGGTTGGGAAAAACTTCTTCTAAGCTCCTGTGAACGTGTATATTTTGACCTCCTCCCATGAATCATGAGTGTACTTAATTGGAATCTAGAATGGTGAATCTTTTCCACAAAGTTTTCTATTTACATTGCCCAAATGCATCAGAGGAATACCTATCTATGGCAGCTATAGCCTTACAAAATATATTTATTCATCACAAGATTTGAAAGTTGAAATTGTTCCTTGATTTATAGGCTGCAAAATAGATGTTGTTAGTAAGCATAAAAACAACATTAATTCTCCTTGTACATTTCCATCAGAGCTCTTGGGTGGCCAGGTACATGATCAATGAGAAATGACATTTTAAAAGGAATATTTCTGAACAGTGGTTTCCAATAGTGAGCTTAAAATATTCAGCTAACTACACCATAAACAGATGTGTTGTCAACCAGGCTTTGTTATTCTATATATAGAGCACAGGCAGAGTAGATTAAGTATAATTCTTAAGGGCCCTACGGTTTTCCAAATGGTAAATGAGTGTTAGTTTCAATATAAAGTGGTCAGTTGCATTAGCCCCTAACAAGAGAGTCAGTCTGTCATTAGAAGCTTTGAAGCCCATCACTGACTTCTCCTCTCTAGCTATGAAAGTCCTATATGGCATCTTCTTCCAATAGAATGCTCTTTTGTCTACACTGAAAATCTGTTGTTTACTGTAGCCACCTTCACCAGTGATCTTACTTAGATCTTCTGGATAACTTGCTGCAGTTTCTACATCAGCACTTGCTTCACTTTGCATCTTTATGTTGTGGAAATAGCTTCTTTCATTAAACCTCAAGAACCAACCTCTGCTACCTTTCAACTTTTCTTCTGCAACTTTTTAATCTCTCTCAGCCTTCATAGACTTGAAGAGAGTTAAGGCCTTGCTCTGGATTAGGCCTTGGTTTAAGGAAAGTTGTGGCTGGTTTGATCTTCTATCCAGGTCGCTTATACTTTCTCCGTGTTGGCAATAAGCCTGTTTTGTTTTTTTATCATTTGTATGCTCATGGCAGTAGCAATTTTAATTTTCTTCAAAATCTTTCCCTTCACTTTCATAACTTGTGTAACTGTTTTGTGCAAGAGGCCTAGCTTTTAGCCCATCTCACCTTTCAACATGCCTTCCTCACTAAGCTTAACCATTTCTAGCTTTCAGTCTAAAGTGGGAGATGAGCAACTCTTCCTTTCAATGAATACTTAGAGGCATTTGTAGGCTTATTCCCTGGCCTAATTTCAATATTGTTGTGCCTCAGGGAATAGGGAGAGCCAAAGACAGGGAGAGAGATGGGGTAATGGCCAGTTAGAGGAGCAGTCAGGGCACACATAACATTGATTAATTAAGTTTGCCATCTTATATGTATGAGTATTCTTTGTGGCACCCCAAAACAATTACAATAGTAACATCAAAGATTACTGATCATAGATTACCATGACAATTATAATAATAATGAAAAGGTTTAAAATGTTGTGAGACTTATCAAAATGGGACAGAGACAGAAAGTGAGCACATGCTGTTGGACAATGGTGCCAACGGACTTGCTTGATCCAGGGTTGTCACAAACCTTTGTAAAAATCATATCTAAAAGCTCCACAAATCAAAGCACAATAAAATAAGGGATGCTTGTGTTTGTATGGACTTTAAAAGATCTTAAATAAATGTTGCATGTATCACTTATTTGGAGATGGATACTTCTGCGATGCACATAGAATTTTAGAAATTAAAATTATGTATTATGGTTTAAATATTTGTATTCTTGGCCATCATATTATTTGTATTATTAGGTCATTGTAACCTTTTCTCTGACATGAGAAGATTCTTGCAGTAAGTACCTATTTTCTGCTTAGTGTTTTTTGATTTAAACCATTGAAGAATAATCTATTTGCAAATCTGGTCTGTGAGTCGATTACTCAGTGGGCAACAAGAGCTCTCCTTCGTTAGTATGAGTTATAAAAATCCTGGGACTTTAGAATTTTTCATTTTATTTTCATTTTGTTTATTTTAACTGATACCTGAAGTATTTTAACCTTTGGTATGGGTTTTATTTTCTAAAATCTGGATGAATTATAAAGAATCTAAGAAAGTCTAGTGAGGAAAAATAAGGGCAATTAAAAATGAGGCTTTCCCTCTCCTCCATTCCTCATATATTCATGTACTTTCAGACACAATAAACCAACCTTTTCTAAAATTGCTCCTATCTGGCCACAAATTACATATGATGGGCGTGTTCATTAGTTTAATGTCAATTCCCCCATTTAACCTGTAAGCTGCATGAGCACAGGAAGTTTTCATGTAGTGCTGTATAGACTGTACCTAGCATAGTGCCTGACACATAATAAGGAAGCAACTAAAAACTGTTGAATAAATGAAAGAAAAGATGGACCTATTAGACAAGCATCTTTTTCAAGAAATGGGAAATGAATTTTTGTTATATTGACTGAAAAAGGCTGAAGGAAGTCATTGCAATTTCTAGATATTCAACATATTTTCAGCTAAATTTTGGGGTGCTATAATTTATCTTATTTAATTCTTACAAAGACTGCTAAAAGTTCAGTTTTGTTGTTTCTATTTTGTAGATTAGAAAACCACAACTGGAATTTAATAATTTGCCTGAAGTCACTTAGCTAGTAGGAATTTGAATCCATATTTTTCTGACTACAGAGGTGTTAAGAACTAAATTGTGTTCCCCAAAATTCAAGAGTTGAATTCCTGCCCCACGATATGACTATATTTGGAGAGAGAGACTGAAGAGGTAATTAAGGGTGTAGCCCTAATCCAATAGGAAGATCAATTTCTGTTGTTTAAGCCACTTTGTCTGCGGGATTTTGTTATGACAGCCTGAGCAGACTAGTACAAGTGGAGAAAAAGAAAAAAAAACAGAAAAAAAAAGAAAAAAGAAAGAAAGAAAGAATATAAAGTAACATAATAGCAAAAATTAATTTATTTATATGACTTTGGAGAAGAAAATTGTGGAATCTCTTTCTTTGGACAATTTTAAGATTAGGCTGGGCTATTATTTATCTTGTGTGATTTAGATTTTATTCTTATTGGAGGCAGTGCTATGAATTAAAGTAACTGCTGATCTATGTTTCCAGGGACTCAAAGAAATTTTAAAAGATGATTCTAATCAGAGTCAGAGCTTAATATTAAAGGGAAGACCATTTATTTTCTTTCCATTTTTCTTTTTCACTCTTGGTCCCCTCCTCTGTCTTTTTTTTTTTTTCTTCTTCTTCTTCTTTTTTTTTTTTTTTTTCATTATACTTTAAGTTCTTGGGTACATGTGCACAACGTGCAGGTTTGTTACATAGGTATACATGTGTCATGTTGGTTTTCTGCACCCATCAACTCGTCATTTACATTAGGTATATCTCCTAATGCTATCCCTCCCCCAGTCCCCCACCCCCCGACAGGCCCTGGTGTGTGATGTTCCCTGCCCTGTGTCCAAGTGTTCTCATTGTTCAGTTCCCACCTATGAGTAAGAATATGTAGTGTTTGGTTTACTGTCCTTGGGATAGTTTGCTGAGATGGTTTCCAGCTTCATCCATATCCCTGCAAAGGACATGAATTAATCCTTTTTTATGGCTGCATAGTATTCCATGGTGTGTATGTGCCACATTTTCTTAATCTAGTGTATCATTGATGGACATTTGGGTTGGTTCCAAGTCTTTGCTATTATAAATAGTGTCACAATAAACATAGATATACATGTGTCTGTATAGTAGCATGATTTATAGTCCTTTGGGTATATACCCAGTAATGGGATTGCTGGGTCAAATGGTATTTCTAGTTCTAGATCCTTGGGGAATCGCCACACTGTCTTCCACAATGGTTGAACTAATTTACACTCCCACCAACAGTGTAAAAGTGTTCCTATTTCTCAACATCATCTCCAGCATCTGTTGTTTCCTGACTTTTTAATGAAAACCATTATAACTGGCATGAGATGGTATCTCATTGTCATTTTGATTTGCATTTCTCTGGTGGCCAGTGATGATGAGCATTTTTTCATGTGTCTGTTGTCTGCATAAATGTCTTCTTTTCAGAAGTGTCTGTTCATATCCTTTGCCCCCTTTTTGACGGATTTGTTTTTTTCTTGTAAATTTGTTTAAGTTATTTTTACATTCTGGATATGATGCCTTTGTCAGATGAGTAGATTGCAAAAATTTTCTCCCATTCTGTCAGTTGCCTGTTCACTCTGATGGTAGTTTCTTTTGCCACGCAGAAGCTCGTTCATTTAATTAGATCCCATTTGTCTATTTTGGCTTTTGTTGCCTTGCTTTTGGTGTTTTAGTCATGAAGTCCTTGCCCATGACTGTGTCCTGAATGATATTGCCTAGGTTTTCTTTTGGGTTTTTATGGTTTTAGGTCTAACATTTAAGTCTTTAACCCATCTTTAATTAATTTTTGTATAAAGTGTATGGAAGGGATCTACTTTCAGTTTTCTACATATAACTAGCCAGTTTTCCAGCACCCCTTATTACACAGAGAATCCTTTCCGCGTTTCTTGTTTTTGTCTGGTTTGTCAAAGATCAGATGGTTGTAGATGTGTGGTGTTATTTCTGAGGCCTCTGTTCTGTTCCATTGGTCTATAGATCTCTTTTGGTACCAGTATCATGCTGTTTTGGTTACTGTAGCCTTGAAGTATAGTTTGAAGTCACGTATCATGATGCCCCCAGCTTTGCTCTTTTGGCTTAGGATTGTCTTGGCAATGTGGGCTTTGTTTTGGTTCAATATGAACTTTAAAGTGTTTTTTTTCCAGTTCTGTGAAGAAAGTAATTGGTAGCTTGATGGAGATGGCATTGACTCTATAAATTACCTTGGCAGTGTGGCCATTTTCACGATATTGATTCTTCCTGTCCATGGACATGGAATTTTCTTCCATTTGTTTGTGTCCTCTTTTATTTCGTTGAGCAGGGGTTTGTAGTTCTCCTTGAAGAGGTCCTTTACATCCCTTGTAAGTTGGATTCCTAGGTATTTTATTCTCTTTGAAGCAATTGTGAATGGAAGTTCATTCATGATTTGACTTTCTGTTTGTCTGTTACTGGTGTATACGAATGCTTGTGATTTTTGCACATTAATTTTATATCCTGAGATTTTCCTGAAGTTGCTTATCAGCTTAAGGAGATTTTGGGCTGAGACGATGGGGCTTTCTAAATATACAATCATTCATCTGCAAACAGGGACAATTTGACTTCCTTTTTTCCTAATAAAACACCCTTTATTTCTTTCTCCTGCCTGATTGCCCTGGCCAGAATTTCCAACACTGTTGAATAGGAGTGGTGACAGAGGGCGTCCCTGTCTTGTGTCAGTTTTCAAAGGGAATGCTTCCATTTATTGCCATTCAGTATGATATTGCCTGTGGGTTTGTCATAAATAGCTCTTATTATTTTGAGGTACGTTCCATCAATACCTAGTTTATTGAGAGTTTTTAGCATGAGGGGCTGTTGAATTTTGTTGAAGGCCTTTTCTGCATCTATTGAGACAATCATGTGGTTTTTGTCATTGGTTCTGTTTATGTGATGGTTTATGTTTATTCATTTGTGTATGTTGAACCAGCCTTGCATCCCAGGGATGAAACTGACTTGATTGTGGTGGTAAGGTTTTGGATGTGCTGCTGGATTCGGTCTGCCAGTATTTTATTGAGGATTTTCACATTGATGTTCATCAGGGATATTGGTCTAAAATTCTCTTTTTTTGTTGTGTCTCTGCCAGACTTTGATATCAGGATGATGCTGGCTTCATAAAATGAGTTAGGGAGGATTCCCTCTATTTCTATTGATTGGAATAGTTTCAGAAGAATTGGTACCAGCTCCTCTTTGTACCTCTGGTAGAATTCAGCTGTGAATCCATCTGGTCCTGGACTGTTTTTGGTTGGTAGGCTGTTTATTATTGCCTCAATTTCAGAGCCTGTTACTGATCTATTCAGAGATTCAACTTCTTCCTGAGTTAGTCTTGGGA
This sequence comes from Macaca nemestrina, assembly GCF_043159975.1. NCBI lineage: Eukaryota > Metazoa > Chordata > Mammalia > Primates > Cercopithecidae > Macaca > Macaca nemestrina. Next base: position 65,617,161 of record NC_092127.1, on the reverse strand, counting down.
GGGTGTACATGTCCAGCAATTTATCTACTTCTTCTAGATTTTCTAGTTTATTAATATTTCTAGATTATCTAGAAGTGTTTATAGTATTCTCTGATGGTAGTTTGTATTTCTGTGAGATTGATGTTGCTATCACCTTTATCATTTTTTTATTGTGTCTATTTGATTCTTCTCTCCTTTCCTCTGTATTAGTCTTGCTAGCAGTCTATCCATTTTGTTGATCTTTTCAAAAAACCAGTTCCTGGATTCATTGGTTTTTTGAAGTTTTTTTCTTGTGTGTGTCTCTATCTCCTTCAGTTCTGCTCTGATTTTAGTTATTTCTTGCCTTCTGCTAGCTTTTGAATGTGTTTGCTCTTGGTCCTCTAGTTCTTTCAATTGTGATGTTAGGGTGTCAATTTTAGAACTTCCCTGCTTTCTCTTGTGGGCATTTAGTGCTATAAATTTCCCCCTACACACTGCTTTAAATGTGTCCCATAGATTCTGGTATGTTGTGTCTTTGTTCTCATTGGTTCCTAAGAACACCTTCATTTCTGCCTTCATTTCGTTATGTACCCAGTACTCATTCAGGAGCAGGTTGTTCAGTTTCCATGTAGTTGTGTGGTTTTGAATGAGTTTCTTAATCCTGGGTTCTAATTTGATTGCACTGTGGTCTGAGAGACAGTTTGTTTTGATTTTCTGTTCTTCTACATTTGCTGAGGAGTGCTTTACTTCCAATTATGTGGTCAATTTTAGAATAAGTGTGATGTGGTGCTGAGAAGAATGTATATTCTGTTGATTTGGGGTGGAGAGCTCTGTACATGTCTATTAGGTCTGCTTGGTGCAGAGCTGAGATCAAGTCCTGGATATCCTTGTTAACCTTCTGTCTTGTTGGATATCCTTGTTAACCTTCTGTCTTGTTGATCTGTCTAATGTTGACAGTGGGGTGTTAAAGTCTCACATTTTTATTATGTGGAGTCTAAGTCTCTGTAGGTCTCTTAAGACTTGCTATATGAATCTGGGTGCTCCTTTATTGGGTGCATATATATTTAGGATAATTAGCTTTTCTTGTTGAATTGATCCCTTTACCATTATGTAATGGCCTTCTTTGTCTCTTTTGATCTTTGTTGGTTTAAAGTATTTTTTTATCAGAGACTGGGACTGCAACCCCTGCTTATTTTTGCTTTCCAGTTGCTTGGTAGATCTTCCTCCATCCCTTTTTTGAGCCTATATGTGTCTCTGCACATGAGATGGGTCTCCTGAATAGAGCACACTGATGGGTCTTGACTCTATCCAATTTGCCAGTCTGTGTCTTTTAATTGGAGCATTTAGCCCATTTACATTGAAGGTTAATATTGTTATGTGTGAATTTCATTCCGTCATTATGATGTTAGCTGGTTATTTTGCCAGTTAATTGATACAGTTTCTTCATAGCATTCATGGTCTTTACAATTTGGCATGTTTTTGCAGTAGATGGAACCAGTTGTTCCTTTCTATGTTTAGTGCTTCCTTCAGGAGCTCCTGTAAGGCAGGCCTGGTAGTGACAAAATCTCTCAATATTTGCTTGTCTGTGAAGGATTTTATTTCTCCTTCACTTATGAAGCTTAGTTTGGGTGGATATGAAATTCTGGGTTGAAAATTCTTTTCTTTAAGAATGTTGAATATTGGCCCCCACTCTCTTCTGGCTTGTAGGGTTTCTGCCGAGAGATCTGCTGTTAGTCTGATTAGCTTCCCTTTGTGGGTAACCTGACCTTTTTCTCCAGCTGCTCTTAACATTTTTTCCTTCATTTCAACCTCACTTAATCTGACAATTATATGTCTTTGAGTTGCTATTCCCAAAGAGTATCTTTGTGGTGTTCTCTGTATTTCCTGAATTTGAATGTTGGCCTGCCTTGCTAGGTTGGGGAAGTTCTCCTGGATAATAACCTAAAGAGTGTTTTCCAACTTGGTTCCTTTCTCCCCATCACTTTCTGGTACACCAGTCAAACATAGATTTGGTCTTTTCACATAGTCCCATATTTCTTGGAGTCTTTTCTTTCTTTCTTTCTTTCTCTTTCTTTCTTTCTTTCTTTCTTTCTTTCTTTCTTTCTTTCTTTCTTTCTTTCTTTCTTTCTTTCTTTCTTTCTTTCTTTCTCTCTCTCTCTCTTTCTTTCTTTCTTTCTTTTTCTTTCTTTCTTTCTCTTTCTTTCTCTTTCTTTCTTTCTTTCTTTTTCTTTCTTTCTTTTCTTTCTTTTTCTTTCTTTCTCTCTCTCTCTCTCTCTTCCTTCCTTTCTTTCTTTTGAGATGGAGTCTTGCTCTGTCACCCAGGATACAGTTCAGTGGTGCAACTTCCACTCACTGGAAGCTCTGCCTCCCAGGTTCATGCCATTCTCCTGCCTCAGCCTCCCAAGTAGCTGGGATTACAGGTGCCTGCCACCATGCCTGGCTAATTTTTTGTATTTTTAGGAGAGACAGGGTTTCACCATGTTAGCCGGGATGGTCTCGATCTCCTGACCTCGTGATCCTCCTGCCCCGGCCTCCCAAAGTGCTGGGATTACAGGCATGAGCCACTGTGCCCAGCCTGTTCATTTGTGTTTACTCTTTTTTCTCTAACTTTGTCTTCTCACTTTATTTCATTAATTTGATCTTCAATCACTGATAGTGTTTCTTCCACTTGATCGAATGGGCTATTGAAGCTTGTGCATGCATCATGAAGTTCTTGTGCCATGGTTTTCTGCTCCATCAGGTCATTTAAGGTCTTCTCTACACTATTTATTCTAGTTAGCCATTCATCTAACCTTTTATCAAGGCTTTTAGCTTCCTTGCAATGGGTTAGAATATGCTCCTTTAGCTCTGAGAAGTTTGTTATTCCAACCTTCTGAAGCCTACTTCTGTCAACTTGTCAAAGTCATTCTCCATCCAGCCTTGATCCTTTGCTGGCGAGGAGCCACGAACCTTTGGAGGAGAAGATGCTCTCTAGTTTTTAGAATTTTCAGCTTTTCTGCTCTGATTTCTCCCCATCTCTGTGGCTTTACCTACCTTTGGTCTTTGATGTTGGTGACCTACAGATGGGGTTTTGGTGTACGTATCCCTTTTGTTGATATTGATGCTATTCGCTTCTGTTTGTTAATTTTCCTTCTAATAGTCAGGTCCCTCAGCTGCAGGTCTGTTGGACTTTGCTGGAGGTTCCCTGCAGACCCTGTGTGCCTGGGTATCACCAGCGGATGCTAGAGAACAGCAAATATTGCAGAACAGCAAATGTTGGTGCCTGATCCTTCCTCTGGAAGCTTCATCCCAGAGGGGCACCCACCTATATGAGGTGTCTGTTGGCTCCTATGGGGAGGTGTCTCCCAGTTAGGCTACATGGGGGTCAGGAACCCACTTGAGGAGGCAGTGTGCCTGTTCTCAGAGCTCAAATGCCATGCTGGGACAACCACTGCTCTCTTCAGAGCTGTCAGACAGGGATGTTTAAGTCTGCAGAAGTTGTTTGCTGCCTTTTCTTCAGCTATGCCCTGCCCACAGAGGTGGAGTCTATAGAGGCAGTAGGCCTTGCTGAGCTGTGGTGGGCTCTGCCCAGTTCGAGCTTCCTGGTTGCTTTGTTTACCTATCCAAGCCTCAGCAATGGCAGATGCCCCTCCCCCAGCCAAGCTGTTGCCTCGCAGTTCAATCTCAGACTGCTGTGCTAGCAGTGAGCAAGGCTCCATGGGTATGGGACCCACCGAGCCAGGCATGGGAGAGGATCTCCTTGTCTACCAGTTGCTAAGACCTTGGGGAAAGCGCAGTATTTGGGCAGGAGTGTCCTGTTTTTCCAGGTACAGTCTGTCATGGCTTCCTGTGGCTAGGAAAGGGAAATCCCCTGGCCTCTTGTGCTTCCCGGGTGAGGTGATGACCCACCTTGCTTTAGCTTCCCCTTCATGGGCTGCACCCACCGTCCAACCAGTTTTAATGAGATGAACCAGGTACCTCAGTTGGAAATGCAGAAATCACCCATCTTCTGCATTGATAACACTGGGAGCTGCAGACTGGAGCTGTTCCTATTTGGCCACCTTCGAATGGTCCCTTCCTCTTTCTAAAATCTGTCTTGGTGATGAGCCTCTGACACACAATAACCACCTAGAGAAAATTTTGCTGAGTGAAAAATATTTCATGAGAATAAAAAATGTTTGCAATGAAGGCAATGAGAAGTAGGTATTTCAAATGTATGCAGTGTGAAAGGATAATAACAATTGATTAAATGCTGCAGCCCATCTTGGATCTTGAGGAAATGTTTCAAGTCCCCAGATTGGCCCTGGAAAGCACGGTCTTATGGAGGCTGCATTGCTTGTAGCCCCAGAAACTCTTGGGAACATGGAAATTTAAGAGTTTTACAGTGGGGCAATGATTATCATAATTAGACTGAGGATCTAGGATCAGGCCCATCAAGCATCAGGAGGCATTGGAAGAGTTGAGAGGATTAAGCTTCTTCTAAATCCTCTTTGTTTTTTCTCATTCTGAATCAGCAAACTAACTTGAGCATAAAGGAAAAATGGTTTTGGCAATATGGTGAACTCACCTCTGGCCATAAGTAGAAAAAAGTATAGAAAAAGAGAGCTATGCATATCCAGCAGTTGTTGCTCAGTTTTTACATTAACTAACTTAGATCAGCATTCATATCATATTTAAATTTCCTTCTGGAAGCAATAGTAAGTAGCAAATTTATTCATTCATAAATTATTCTATTTTCTCATTCGTTTAACAAATATATTTAGCACACCGACTATGTATTAGACATGTTCTGCTAGTGGGAATACAGTGGAAATACAATGATTAATTAACAAGAAGCTATAATACGTGACTTCATTTAGTCAGTAAAACCAGACTAACACAGTAAAATAAGTATCCTTACAATTTCACTCTTAAGTATAATATTTTCTGTTGGTTTTTGATAACTACTCATTGAAAGTTAAATGAACTTGTTGGGCTAGCTTCGTAAATGTTATAATTTTTATTATTTTCTACAGAGAAAATATTTTGTAATTTACGATGGAGTTATTTGTGCAGTGGTTTCTCTAGAGTTGTACATAAATGTTTTACTATAAAATGAACTAATATATAAAAGACTACTCTATACCATAGTAAAGATACCAATATTTTGGGGAAAAAAAAAAGAAAATTGACTTGCTTAAAGTCTTTTTCATGCTAACTTACTATGGGTCTGTGATGATGAATAAATACTACATTTTACTGTCATTTCAGCATTCTTTGATAAGTTTTGTTTTCCATGAATCTAATCATTCTTACATATTATTATCAGTTGTTGCTTAGTGCGTTAAAACTCATTAACGTTCTCCTTCCAGATAGATTGTGTCTGGTGACATTCTAAAGACATAGTTTTATAGATTGATTGATGCCTTGACTTTGACCATATCAGGGTGTGGTGGCAGCCCTCTTGCTCTAGGTACATGAATCCCCATGTGGGTTTCCCCCAGCTATTGAGTGGAGGTAGGGACGTATGGACAGATGAACCTGAGTTTGCATTGCACAAGCAGGAAACAAGATGACTATGTGATGATCCCTTCAACTGAGAAATAGAAAAAGGTTTATCCTTGAGATAAAACAGGTTTAGAAGATTTTACTGCTCTGCAGAGCTTTTTTCTGTTTTTATTTTTTTAAAAAACACTAAATCCGTAACAGTAGCCTAGATAATATTGCTCCTTTTCCCTCTGGCCTTATGCTGAGAATTTTAATGGTGGTTCTCCCACTCTCCTTTGAAATCTTTCTTTTCTTGAAGTTGACACTGTGGCTGGATGCTTCACATTTGTTGATGTTGGTAGAGAAATCATTGTATTATGGAATCACCAGCCCCATGGCCTTCACCGATTTCCAGCCTCTGCTTGTTTGCATTTGGATTTTCCTTACAGGACTGAAATAGAAAAAATTATGATGCTCTCTCTTGAAGTTTCTGTTGATCACAATATCTTTACTCCAGGTGTTGTTTTTTAATTATTAATTTGATTCCATTTGATATATAACTTCCACAAATTCCACTAATAAATCCCCTCCTGTTTTCTAACACTAATATTATTTTACTCTTATTTTTCTATTTTCACTTGATACTAGGAGTAAACTTAGGTAAATATGGGCTCCATCATTCATCTTGTACCCTTTCTTATTTTTATTTTTACTTTCTTTGGCCCTTAAGTGCAGAGAGGTAAGTTAATCACATTCATCATTTCAAGGCCAGCTATCATCATTTTCTACGCAAGGTCCTTTAGATTTTATTTTTTGGTATTATTGATATGTGAGTGTTGTTTTCTCCTGTACACAAATGCCCACTCCCATTTTGTGCTGCACTGCTGGCACTCACCAGAGTTGTCCCTTTTCTTTTCTTTTTTCATTTATTTTCATAATTCATTAACTTTTGGTTTGCATTTCTTACTTTCTTAAGGTTAGATCTTAGGGAAGAGGCCATACTATTTTGTCATTTTGTCAGAAACAGAAGGTGAGAAAAACAGATCTATCAACATAAATAGCTACGTAGCTTAATTTTGAGCCCAAGGTTGCTACAGTGCTGTGTTCCCAGTGAGGTAGTTTACTCAAAAGTGTGTCTCCAGACATGGTGAAGAAAATTTTATTTGTTATTAGGTGGATATTTATTTGATATGTGCTGAAGAAAGATCTAGAAAACAAATTTTAATAACTTTGATCTAGCTTCTGAAAGAGAAGATTCAAAGGAATTACAGCTTACTGATTCTTAGGGAACAACATTGTTCAAGCCTCTCAGCATTCTGAATGCCCCCGTAGGACAGAAGCTGTTTGGAAGCCTCATTGACGTTTGTGATTTTAGACCCTCTGTGCTTTCCAAACAAATGTATAGAGCAGACGCGATTTGACATGAACTTAAAACTCACACATGGTGTTGGCAGTATGGCTTTATAAGCTCAGAGGTATCCAGGGACAATTACGTGAGGGATGTTTACTATAACTCTATTCTTAATGAGCCAAGTAGGCTAACTACTGAGTGCTTCACACGAGGCATTACATTATGAAAGACTACAGCAGCAATTTACTAAACAGTACATTAGGGACCTAAGTTAGTGCATTTCTCTAGTGACTAATTTGCTACTCCAAAATAAACGAAACTCTGCCTGTACCAGGCAAATACTACATGTGGGGCCCTGAAATGACTTGTTTGATTCTGCTATCTACTGAGCTACAGAATTATTCATGAGCATGTATTTGTTAGCTTTGGTCAGGAATGTAAAAATAAAACTAAAAACTTTATTAACAACTGTGATAAGGTATTTTAGAATTTCTGTTTGAAATAAAGACTATTTCCCTAGCTATACATGATCTTTATTCCAATAGAATTTCTAGAAACTTTGTGGTTTTTTTTTCTGGATTGGGTTGTAAAATGAGTTTATTCAAATGTTATATTATGAATTCACAAGTTTTATAAGTATATCAATCATATCTAATGACCTTGGATATCAGGCAGAAAAACAACTCTATGCCCAGAACTGTGGTATGTTTTTATTCTCAGCAATGGGATTACTTTTCTTATAGTTTTGTGGCACTTTCACAGTAACAACAACAAAGATCTCCTTTAAATACATTAATAAACAAAATCATTGGTCTGAATCATTGTAGTTAGTTCACCTTTGAGATTTCTTAGTTCCCTCCCCTTCCCTTCCCTTCCCTTCCCTTCCCTTCCCTTCCCTTCCCTTTCCTCCCCTCTCCTCCCCTCCCCTTCCCTTCCCTTCCCTTCCCTTCCCTTCCCTTCCCTTTCCTCCCCTCTCCTCCCCTCCCCTCCCCTCCCCTTCCCTCCCCTCCCCTCCCCTTCCCTCCCCTCCCCTTCCCTCCCCTCCCCTCCCCTTCCCTTTTTCCTTCCCTCCCCTCCCCTCCCCTTTTTCCTTCCCCTCTCTTCCTTCTTTACTTCCCTTATGTCTTCCATTCCCTCTTTCCTTCCTTACCTCTTCCCTTCCCTTTCCTTTTTTCCCTTCCCCCTTTCCTTCCCTTCCTTTCCATTTCCTTCCGTTTTCTCCCTTTTTTCTGTTTCCTTCCTGTTCGTTTTTCTCTTCTTCCTCCCTCCCTCCTTTCCTTTTTTCCTCCCTCCCTCTTTCCCTTTCTTCCTTTATTCTTTTCCTATTTCTTCTTTTCCTTTCTTTCTGTATTTTTATTAAAGAAAAAGGTCCCAAGTCAAGCTGGATCTGCCATGATGCAGGTTCTGGCATGGGCATCCCACTGCCCTCATCACATTGTTAGGGAAAGGCTAACATTCTTCCTGATCTGGATCTGCCTGGGGTCCCAGTTACTGGAGGCTGGAGCTCCTGGGCCAAAGGGCATTCTGGGGGTTGGAGTCAAATCAGCAGTTCATGGAATGGCCTGAGCCTCGTGGTGACCTCACAGTTTCAGAGAGAAATTGGGAGGAACTGTGCTGTCAACAACAGGAAGTTGATGAAAAATGAAAGAAGCCCTTGGGGAGTGAAATGAAGAGCAGATGGCTTTAATTGTTAGCCTTGCTGTGACAACTGACAAGAGAAATTCTGCTCTCTTGACATTTAAAAGATACCAGAAATACCAGTGACCACATTCCATAGCTTCTTGAAGGTTTCCATGTCAAGGAGTTCAAACTCCTCTCTATTTTCATTATTGAACAGTCCATAAAAACTGCAGGTGATAAGATTCCTGATGGGTTAGCACTCTAAGAGTTTGATAAGGCACTGAAGTGCACACAGTGTAAGGGAGTGGGAAGTCACGGTGAAGGGAGACGCCTATGTAGGGAAGTTCTGAGTGATTTATAATCTAGACTGCTGCAAGGAAAACAAGCTCAGGTGGAAATCAAGAGCTGTCTCTATAAGCTCGGTGTATTTTGTTTTATTCCTATGACTATAGAAATCCAGTTTAAAGCTGTAGTTGTCATATTGTGGAATAGTCCTTCGTTCAAAAAAAAAAAAAAAAAAAACAGATTTCTATGAAACCTATAAAGAAATGAAGTAAAAGAGAAATGAATGTTAATACAGAGACATGCTGCCTTATTTGCACAGTCAACTCATTTGTAGGAATTAGAATCCTGAACTATAGAAGGTGGCAAGTGCAGATCCCGTGTATGGAGCCTCTTAGGGACCCAGAAAAAAACATATACACGCTTCATGCTGAGAGGTGGATACTCTGTATGACATCAATATGTAATTATTCCGTTGAATGTTTCTGATGCATTCTAAGTATTAACCAAATCTTTTTCTTCTCTGATGATATAAAATAGAAACATTTCCCCATTACTGAAATCTTAATTAGGGCTACTAAATTAAGACTTAAATGTGAAAGTTGAGTTTTGTTCTTTAGCCAGATCCTATGGTATTTCTATGACAATTACCACTACGTTTTCTAGTTTTTCATTGTGACTCTCATACAGAAATCTCCTAGCTCCCTCACCCCGGGGTGAGATAATTCTGAATATGTTCTGCACTGGCTCCCCACAGAGCTCTCTGGCAAGGCTGAGCTCCAGTTACCCACACTGATAACTTGCTTGAAAATTAATCCTTCATTGGCTTCCCTCTCTCCCCCTACTCATTTCCCTATTGCTCTAGTTGTATTTATTCACCTCACCTTTTACTTGAAATGAAATCTTTGAGTTGGCTTCTGAAAGAACCTAACATAAAACCCCTTTCCTGATGTACACACCCATTCCATGCAGTGCTTTTATACTGTGTTCCTGCGTGGAGTTCTCATCACACCCTATTTTAAGCATTTGTTTATTTGCTGTCATTTTTCATTACACTATGTACTTTTTGAAGAAATGTGATTTAACTCTCCGTATTTGAATCCAAGCAATGGATGGCATCCAGATGGTGCTTATAAATGTTGTTGAAGGGGTGAACATTTTTCTGTCTCTGTTGTCCTTTTGACCCACTCAGTCACAGGTTTTGGCATTTCTTTCATTTCTCCTGCCCAAGCTTTCCTCTCCCCTCACCATTACCCTGGCTCAGGTCCTTACCATTTTGTGAATAAACTACTGTAATAGTTTCCTACTTGCCATCCTAGACTCCAATCTAGGTGTCTATTTACACCACACTCCAAACCACAGGACAACTATCCCTCCAAAAACACCAGTTTCATTTTCTCTCTCCCTTTCTTAAAATGTCTAGTATACATACACACACACACACACACACACACACACACACACTAAACATACATGTATACATATGCATATATATGTATTTTTATTTTAGTCTAGCTTGTGTTTTATCATAGTCTATCATTTTGTTAACATTTTTATCCATAGTGTTTTCTTTGTAGCTAGACAAAAGTTATGTATCGTACATGAGGTATATTCTTGTGGTAAATGTCAGAGGCCCAAGACGCAGACTGCCTGTTTAATCCAAGGTTTACCCTGTGTTGAGTTGAGTGATGGCCCTCAAAAGATATAAGGTCCTAATCCCTGGAAACCAGTGAAGTTACCTTGTAAAGTTTCCACAGAGGTGATTAAATTAAGGCTGTTGAGATGAGAGTATTATTCTGGATAAACCTATCATGTACTTTTATAGGCTGAATTGTGTTCCCCCAGATTCATATGGTAAAATCCTAATCTTCGTCCTTCAGATTATGACTGTATTTGGATAGAAGGCCTTTAAGAAGATAACTAAGTTTCAATGAGGCGGTTGGGTAGGCACCTAATCTGACAAGTGTCCTCATAAGAAGAGAAGATTAGCACACATAAAGAGACACCAGGGATGGGTTTAGGCAGAGGAAAGATCTTGTGAGGATACAGCAAGAAGACAGCCTTCTGCAAGCCAAGAAGAGAAACCTCAGAAGAAACCAAACCTTTCCACACCTTCAGTTTGGATGTCCAGCCTCCAGAACTGAGAAAACAAATATCAGTTGTGTAAACTACCCAGTTTGATATTTTGTTATGGCTACCTTAACAAACTAATATATGCCATCAAGAGTGTCTTTATAAGAGAGACACAGAGAGAGATTAGACACACACATCACAGAGAAGGTGATATGAAGATAAATGTATTAGTCTGTTCTCATGCTGCTAATGAAGAGATACTGGAGACTGGGCAATTTATAAAGGAAAGAGGTTTAATTGACTCACAGTTCAGCATGGCTGAGGAGGCCTCAGAGAACTTTCAATCACAGCGGAAGGGAAGGCAAATATGTTCTTCTTCACATGGTGGCAGGAAGGAGAAGAATGAGCACCAAGCCAAGGGAGAAGCCCCTTATAAAACCATCAGGTCTTCTGAGAAATCACTCACTATCATGAGAACAGCATGCGGAAACTGTCTCCATGATCTAATTACCTCCCACCAGATACCTCCCATGACATCCGGGGATTATGGGAACTACAATTCAAAATGAGATTTGGATGGGGACACAGCCAAATCCTTTCAATTAAGTGATGAGAAATTTGAAGATGCTGGTCTTGAAGATGAGAGTAATGTGTCCACAAACCAAAAAATACTAGAAACCACCAAAAACTGGAAGAGGCAGGCGTCGGAATCTCTCCTAGAGCCTCTGGAGATAGCGCGGCCCTGTCACCCTCGATTTTGGCAGTGATAGTATTTTCAGACTCCGGACCTCCAATAATTGAAGAAAATAAATTTGTTTTTGTAATCCACCAAGTTTGCGTTAATTTGTTACAGCAGGTACAAGTAATTAATATAGACTCCTTACTAGGTGTAATCTGGGGCAATTATATTAATCTTTCCAAGCCTCAGTTTTTCTATCCGTAAAGTGTTTCCTTATCTCACAGGATTATCTAAAGACTAGATGACTTAATGTTTGCAGAATCCTTAGAATATATTTGACACATCCTGAACACTCAATAAAAGTTACTTTATTCTCTATTTTGAAGAAGATCAAGGACTTCTGCATATACTTTAATACTGCATAACGTATCTTTGCATTATATACTTTATGATTAGAATGTCAATTTAATAATTATTGATGGTGGGCCAGGTGCAGTGGTTCATATCTATAATCCCAACACTTTGGGAGGCCGAGATGGGCAGATCACTGAGGCTGGGAGTTCAAGACCAGCCTGGCCAACATGTGAAACCCCATCTCTACTAAAAGTACAAAAAAGTTAGCTGGGCATGGTGGCGGGTACCTGTAATCTTAGCTACTCAGGAGGCTGAGGCAGGAGAACTGCTTGAACCTGGGAGGTGGATGTTACAGTATCACACCACTGCATTCCAACCTAGGCAACTGAAAGAGATTCCATCTTGAAAAAAAAAATTATTATTATTTATTGTGTACCTTCTACTTATCTACTTATAGACTAGTGCTATAATCTGAATGTGTTCTCCAGCATTTATGTGTGAAAATTTAATTTCTAATGTGGTAGTGTTAAGAGGTAGAGACTGTAGGAAGTGATAAAGTCATGAGAGCAGATCCTGAGACGGGATGAGAGCCCTCATTAAAGGGCATCAGAAAATGGGTGCATTCACTTTTGCTCTTCCACCGTGTAAGGACACAGCAACAAAGCACCACCTTGAAACAGAGATAGCAGCCCTCACCAGACACCAAATCTGTTGGCACCTTGATCTTGGACTTCTTAGCCTCCTTAACTGTGAGAAATACATTTCTATTGTTTAGAAATTACCCAGTCTGTGGTATTTTATTACAGCAGCAGGAATAGAGTACAACAATTAAGTTCCAAACAGAATAAAAAATGTTGACTGACCTCAATGACTATATAACACTACAGTCATTTTTAACTTATTTAGGGTGAAAGGAAAAAAAAAAACAGTTACAACTTTCTTCAGGTTTCAGAACTTAAATACTTAACTATATAATACATGGTATATATAGATATTTCCTTATAAGAATCAATGAGCTGACCAAATGTGTGCCTTTGAAATATTTTCATTTTGCTCAAAGTAAAACAAATATTCTTATTTAGTTTTCCTTTATTTGTGGCAACTTTGCGAGAGGGAGGGGTACAGAAGATCAGGTTCTTTTATGAATGATTTTGGAATTTCCTGTTTAGTTGCCTGTGTCCACCACTGAAGGTGAGCTGTGGAGATCTATGCTGATCTAAGCCCAGTGTAGATTCACTCTAGCATTCAATATTCATTGAATACATCTACAATGCTCTCAAGTACCTCTGGGTGAGTGTGCATGCTGCAACCTCTCAGACCCTGGTCAAAGAATAGCCAGGGCAGGTGAAGTTGTCTCAAGAGGATTTTTAATAAAATCATGCTTTCCCATTTATTGTTTGGTGGGACTTTAATACTATATGCAAACTTCAAAAATAATAACTGAAGAAAATGAAGTAGAGGATTCCAGTTCTGATACAGAAACACTATGCCTTGGCATTCCTAAAGTTTAAAGTTGGTGACTATCAGGAAAGCAAATATTTCATGCAAGGGTAAGCCCTCTAATTGCGTTTGTGTTGAATACTTGCCAGATCCGCATGTAGAGGGTTCCACAGGCATATTTCTGATCTCACCTTCCCATCGGAGGCCATTTCAAAAGTGCCTGTGGGTGGAAGGAAAGAGGAGGAAAGTCAAAAAAGCACAGGAGGAAAGGCAAGAGGTAGAGGGAATGAGGCAAGAAAAGGAACAAGTGAAACCCTCTTGGGAAGGGAAGCTATGTTTCATTTTAGTTGCTTGGTTTGGACGGAAGCCTAAAAGAGATTGAATAACATAAGAAAACATACTGCCGCCCTCTCTTCTCATTCTCTCTGAATGTATGTAGAATTGCACCAGTGAAACCCAGAATGAAAACTCTTGGGAAAACGTAGTCTTTAATACTATGTTAATTATGTAAAATCTGTGCATAAAAAATAATTATAAAATCCATACAATTTCATCTCTGAAAAATGTAATGATAAATTGCTTTTAATTGTTTAGCAAACATTAATTTAAGTTAGTTGTTTGCTGGTAATTTTTCTTTCTTATTTTTTTGCCAGAATTTGTAAAAAAACACATTCTTATAAAAAACAAGAATATTGTTTATGTGTTTGCTAAGTTACCATTACTATAAGATATAACAACATAAAATACACACTAAGAAAATATTTTAACACATAAACAGTTTTAAATGAAGTCTCAAGACTTGCTTCATCATAGGCTTATTTTGAACACAATTATATGCTCAGCTTCATTTTTCTAATTACCAAAGTGGGAGTAAACATTGTACTTATTTCATAAGGTTTTTGTGAGTATTAAGTGTGCATGACTCAGAATGGTGGCACATAGTAAGTACTCAATATGTAAATATTAGCATCATTCATATCTTTGAAAAGTTTGCAATCTGATGAGAAAAAGAAGAAATCAGAAGTAAAGACAAACAGTAAATATTATAGATTTAATTATCCATATGAACTTTTTGCAGAATAGATGGACCAGCAACATGGTTTTGATATAGATGTTTCATTCATTCATTCATTCAATAAATTAATTCAACATTTATTGAGCAGTTACTATGTGCTGACATTGTTTTAGGTGCTACAGTTCCATCAAGAGATAAAATGGAAACATTTTCACTTCCATAGAGCTAATATTTCAGTGCTGGAACATAGACAATAACCTAGTAAAAACTGAATAAACAGTTATACCAGACAGTATGATAAATGCAAAGACGGCAAAGTAGGATAAGGGAATAATTGAGAGAGTTGTAGGATAGCCAGATTTAGTAAAGAAAGAAAATACAAGATGTCAAGTTAAATTTGATTTTCCAATAAATAACATTTTTAGCATAAGTATGGACCAAATATTGCATGGGACAAATTATACTAAATATCCATCACTGTTTATATAAAATTCAAATGTATCTGGACAGCCTGTATTTTATCTGGCAACCCTATATGGGGTGAAGAGCTGAAGATGAGATATTTTAACACAGATCTGCCTTTTATCCTGTTTTTAGTGGTAGGAGTTGGCGGAGGGCACATCAGCTCTCATAATTTCCTCTTGCTTGCATCTAAGGAAATTCATGCTGTGCCATAGTCACACAAATCCAGTCCTATTTGTCACTGGGCCATTGGGCCTATTCCAGGTATCAGTGTATGAGGTCTGTCTGTGCCTTCTTTGACATTTAGCACTGAGAGGTTATGGGGTTTAAAACTCACTGAAATTACATATTGAGTTGACTGAAGGAAGACGACCAGAGTCCAGGACTCAATCCCAGGCTGACATTATATACATTTCATTGCAAGGTAGTTCAATTCTTGAGCCAGAGAAACACCTGACTTAAATACACCAAAGATAATACTTTTAAAAGAGTCTATTGTGATCAACAATGACTTCAATATAAACTACTTCCATACGAATGATGTTACCTGGAAAATTAAAAAAAATATATATCCATAGAAATCGTTGCACTGAACATTTATAAAGCATTTAATAGATTTTTCCTTCAGTAGCATGCTGTATTTTTCAGTATGAGCAGATACGATCCCTGCATTTATTGCTTGACAAGACACAAATTTCCTTTACACTTCAGCTATGATGTCAGAAAGAAGAAGAGGAGGAAGAAGAAGAAGAAGAAGAAGAAGAAGAAGAAGGAGGAGGAGGAGGAGGAGGAGGAGGAGGAGGAGGAAGAAGAAGAAGAAGAAGAAGAAGAAGAAGAAGAAGAAGAAGAAGAAGAAGAAGAAGAAGAAGAAGAAGAAGAAATAATCCCAGAAGACTGAAATCTATGTTTCTGAGTGGTGAGAAACAGCAAACTGAGGAGGTTGGCAGTCAGGAGAGCCGGGATCAAACTGGCAACTATGTAGTTTGGGAGTTTGAGTCTTTATTTTCGTTTTCGTTTCCTTTTCTTATATTTCCAAGAGAAGCACTACAAAAGGAATGTCTTTGGCTTGAGGAAATTCAGGCTGTTTTGGCTGGCTGAACCTTTTCTAGGCTATAGGAGGTGGGAGAGGGAAAGAGATAAAGAAGGACAGGAAGTTAAAAGAGAAGAGGAAGAAAATAAAGAAGGCATGAATGAAGAGAACTGAAAACAGTGGAATAAGGAAGAAAGAAAGGTGACCAACAGTAAATTACCTATGTTGGCTACATTAAAATATTGACAACTAGACCATTCCAGATTTCACCATCCTTATTCATTCTCGTCGTCATCATCATCCAGCCTTATTCTCAAGACTCCGCCGGAAGCAGGACACTATGTGAGAAGATACGCCATGGAGATCTTCGGCAAGAAGCTGAGTGGATGACCCCACCATCCCTTAGGTTCAATCCACTTCCTCTTCGGTAGTGGAGCTTTATAGTATGTTTCTCACCCTGACCTTGTGGGGAAACAACTGGCCAGTTGTTGTTGCTGTTACCATGTAGAAACTTTCTCTGCCCAGGCTAGGATCTCAAAGTTGACTTCAGAACTCTTTACAACATCACGGCTTAGTGACAGGAAAGGCTGCTTTCCAGCAGCTCCTGGCCTTTACTTATTTCTTTCACTCCCACCAATTTATCTTTGCAGTCCTAAGGAATATTGCCAAGTCTTCTCTAGATGGGGGTAAGCACTGTAAATCCCTAATTCCCAAACTAATCTTATAGCAGGGGACATGTTCTGGGCAGCCTTCCCATTCAGCTAACACCACACGTCCTTTTTTTCTTCCTGAAGTGTGTTCTATATCCTGCATGCTTTCTTATCCAAAAGTTAATTATCAAATTTACTGCATATTTTTAAAAAACCCAGAACACCTGAACCTGGGACAGCACACATTATTTTTGTTATATGAACTGAGAAATCAGCTTGTATTTTTATTTAACCAGTGGAGTTTCCCTAAAACTAGGGAGCATTTCAAACAGTGGGCTTAGTGTACGCAAAGACAAAAGAGTCCCTGTAGACCACTCAGAAAATGTAATGAACGTGCACCAACCCTCAGTTATTCAGAAATAAACGACCCAGGGTGTTCCTTTTCCAGAATTTTCTTCTTCGTTTAAGTGTTTTACATTTGACCACTTTGCTGCTTGTTAGAGTGCTTATCGGAAGAATAGAAAAAAATAAGGAAATGTTCAAATCCCAGTATATCACCATATGATTCACCAGCCAGTATTTGTAAAAACAAAGAACAAATTTTTGTATAATTTGAGCAAGAAGTACATGTAAGACAGAAATAGAACATAGTGTAAAAATTTAAAAGGCTCGAAACTTTTGAGGGTTCTCAAAAATTACAATCTTAGAATCTTTGTGTATACGTATATTTTAATATTTTAAGATAAATATTAAATATTAAATATTTTAAAATATTGCTTTAATATTTTAAAGCAATTATTAATTGGAGATTGCTTACAAATTAATTTGAATGTGCATAACAGTATTAAACTAAATTCTTAAAATGGTAAAAAAAAGAAATTGTTTTTATACTCTTTTTCTCATTTTTAAAAATTGTGTTATTTATTAAATGTAGTTGGTTATAAAACTATATTTTTAAATAATGAAATTAATGTCATAATGAATATTTTCTGACATCCTATAACAGAAATTAAAAACATTTCTACTACTACTACTAATGGAGATTACGTATATGTACATGTGTGTGTTTGTGTGTGTGTGTGTGTGTGTGTATTTTTTTAAACAGGGTCTCACTGTGTCACCCAGGCTGGAGTGCAGTAGCATGACCTCAGGTCACTGCAGCCCCAACCTCTCAGGCTCAAGTGATCCTCCCACCTCAGCCTCCTGAGTAGCTGGGACCACAGTGAACACCACGTTGCTTGGATAATTTTTTAATTTTTTGTAGGGATGGGTCTTGCTATGTTGCCCAGGCTGGTCTCAAACTCCTGGACTCAAGTGGATAATTCATTGAAAATAAAGATAAATCTAATGTTCGACCTTGAATTTTTTTTTTTTTTTTTAATTAAGACTATCTCTCTCTGTCACCCAGGCCAGAATGTAGTGGCGTGATCTCGGCTCACTGCAACCTCTGCCTCACCGGTTCAAAGGATTCTCCTGCCTCAGCCTTCTGAATAGCTGGAATTACAGGCATGTGCCACCACACCTGGGTGATTTTGTATATTTAGTAGAGACGGGGTTTCACCATGTTGGCCAGGCTGGTCTTGAACTCCTGACCTCAGGTGATCCGCCTACCTTGGCCTCTGAAAGTGCTGGGATTACAGGGAATTTAAGTTCAGTTTAATTATGGTAGAGCAAGTCACTTGTCTGAAGATAATTGTTCAAAGAGAAAATTAAAATTACCCAAACTGACCTGATAGAATTACTTCTACTCTGCTCTCCTCAACACAAGTCAGTTTTTGGTGTGTCAGGTCAACCCTGCAGTGGGAGTTAAATACACATTTTATTCTAATATTTCCTCAGTCATAATTTAACTGTCCAAACACTTAAGCCACTGGAAACTCTTCCTATTGGCAGACTCTCTGTTAAGCTTCCTGGCTGCATGATTTCATCCTCATGTGCTTTGAGGACTCTCTCAGTGCCTATGTTTTATTCAGTCTTAGCACATGAAGCCTGCAGGTGCTAGCCTTTTGCATCTTTTTTGTTTGTTTGTTTCATCCTCTGTGGGGAATAGGCTAGAGAGAGCCAACTAATTAAAGAATTCTATTGGGGAATATCTGGAGCCAGCAGCTGTGAAACAGCAATCTAGCATTATGCGTGCTCTCTCTCTGTCAGGGAGGGCCTAAAGGGCGTGGTGAGTGGCCACTTTTCCAGATGGTCTGCATTCTATGATGAGGCCATAGCTGTATGATGCCTCTGCTCTGAAGATGGGACATTTGGCCTTTGGATAAATGTCATTCCCCAAACTTTGAGCCGACAAAACTACTTTTACTGCATGGAATATTTTTCTTATCTTCCGTTAGGCCAGAACAAAAAACGCCTTGATTATACTTTTCTAAGTAGCATTCACTTTACTGTCAGAGAAGTTGTTTTCAAATTCTGGAATTTCAAATACTGGTTTTACTTGTGTAAATGAGATGGGGGTGGTGGGAAAAAATATGGAAACAGGATAAGAAAGAAAAAGAGAAAAGAATGTGTTCAAAAGAAAAAAAGTTGAGAAATATATATTGTAATGTCATGGAATTTTATATACTGGATGCTAGACATGTTACTTTTTTTCTGCTACTTTTTTTCTGCTCTCTAATCAGTCCATCTGTGTCATCCTTAAAATTCTTCAAGGGTTCTAAGACAGGACATTAATCTGAGACATTGTTTGAACTTCTGCAGTCCTATGATCATGCTCATTAGTCCTTCTGATTGACCAGAATTTGTCATCAGAATGATCCTAGAAGATGTCGCTGATACTGGTCTGGAATCTATTGTCTTTATCAGCAGAAAGCAATCCCCATATAGCTGTGGGTGATAAAATGCCTCATTATATAATCCTTATATTCAAGTTCCAGTGTATATGATACATTATGTAAATATTATTACCCAGTCCCCAAACTGCTTTACTCATTCAATAAATATTTTTTGAATACTTACCAAGTGTCATGTGCTATGTGGGGACATAATAATGAACCTTATTAGGATTATTCATTAAAAAGTATTCTTTTTAACTTCTAGCAAGATCTTTCCCTTTTCAAGTTCCTGTGCATTCTGACTAGATTTGTGTATTTTATGTTATTTTCATGTGATTTTTATTGATGATGTAACTTATTTGCCCCACAACTAGAATTTAATATCATCACAATGCTTAACATATTTTGAGGCACATAGGAGATTTAAGAAAAAAACGTATCAACTAGAGAAAAATTCATTAAAAATAAGTTTATATAAAAAGTTTAAACAACAAGAAAATGAAACAACTTCTACATCATAAAAACATATCTATAATGTTGAGTCAAAATTAGCAATATTTCGGTTATTGTCTTAAAATTGAGCACATTATAAATATTTGTCAGAAAAAGTCAGACACAGAGAAACAGTAAAAATTGCCCAAGCATCTTTTTTCATTTACTCTTCATTAACAGAGATTGGAAATGGGTTTTTGGGGGAGAGTTATGTCACCTCTTCTAAGATTATGTCTGTGTTTTTATGGTGCCAAACATTTGGATTGAAATGAGAAATGGCCCAGGTCTCTTGATTGTTCATCTGGGTAAACTATCATGGACTAGACTTTTTTCCCTTTTTATATGATAGGCCTCAGGTTACAGCTAACCTAAAAATACCATGGAAATGTTAGGAATTGGAGGGACTTCTTGTGAAAATACACTGTTAGAGTGGTCCCTCTTGAACCTTTGTGAGAAGAGGAAAGAAGAGTAATTTTTTAGTTAGAAAAATAAAGCACGAAGTTATAATCTAGTTTCTTCATATATAACCCTTCAGGCAATGGAAGAAAACAGTTTCACTTGAGTCACTTTAATAAAATACTGAACTATATATTTTGTTTCTAAACATTGTGTTCTTTTGGAAAACATGCTGTAAAGTTTCTATGCAATGGAAATTTCATTGTGATAGTACCTTTGCCAAATTTCTGGAAAGTAACATACACATAAAACTCTTTATTGCTGCCAAATTCTCCTGCTGAACTGGGAAAAAATAAAATATAGCAAGTAAAATGTCTGCTAGATTATAACATATATGGTCTACACTTGCAAGACTACATTTACTTCCACCAGGCAGTAAATATTATGCACTCTCACTTACTTAATATTGGCTGGCATTTTGACTTTAAAAAATTTCAGGGCCCCTAAACGGAAGATTTTTTAATAAACTGTGCTCCTCAGAATATGACAAGATTTTCCTAGGAAACCTGTGGGTGTTATATGAGTTAATTTTTTCTCTAATGAAATATTTTTCATGGTCCATTAACAGGATTCAAAGTGATTAATTTTTTCTTTGTACTTTTCCAGGTAGTTCTTTTAGTGGAAAACTTGGGGCAGTGAGTGAAATTGCCAAAGCATTAAGAAAAACAAAAGAAAGCAAAAAGAAGAGAAAGATAGAGGCCTGTTTAACTTTCAAATTTAATAATAGTCTATGGATAATTGAGAGTTGGCAGGTACAATGTTTCTAGTCAAGTCCTGCCATCTAAAGAGAAGTATTTCATATCTGCGCCATGTACAAATCACAGGCAAACACTGTCCAGGGATGCTGTATGGAATTCATCTCTTTCCCGGATTTCAAAAGTACATAAATCCACAATGTTTTGAATGGCTATGTTTATATTTCATTTCCCTCCTTTTTTCTTTTTGGAGGAAAGTCAGTCAACCCTATCTTCATCCTTTGCTTCCACTCTTGGTAGAGTATGAGTCAGAGCAGAAATGTTCAATTAAGTAATTATCTGTGATCTCAGAATATATTTATTATAAGGTCTAAAAGAGAAAGCATAAAAAATCAGAACAAAGAACAAGCTAGAAGAGAAAACAGAACACATTATGGTGAATAATAAATACCGTTTTGCTCACTGGAAAGCCTGTAAATCACACCACTTCTATCTAATAATTGTTAACCATCATATTAGCCAAGTGAATTTTACACTCGTAGCATTGATTTAACAAATAACATTATATATCTAGCTCTGTCCTCACAGGACTTTAAGCAAAACAGGCGAGGCCGTCGTACCTAACTGTAAGGTTATTTAAAGGAAAAAAGTCAATTCTGTACATTGCTTTGCAGTAACCACTTCGTACAGTAAAGAGCTCAAAATGTTTGTTTAAAATATCTTATAAAATCAATTGTCTTTATTGTTTTGTGTTTGTACAATGAAATTGTACTTCAAATAAGCCAAAGGTTGCTTACAATGTTCACACTGGGTGCATTCTGCATGCTATTCTTCTTCTTTTTCATTGTTATATGTTACATTTTCAATATCACTGAATAAAATAGATAAAAATGTTTTTTAAAAATTATGTATTTAAAATCATACAAGAAATTAACTAAAATGTTATGCTATGATCTTGATGAAACAATAATTAAATTGAAAGATACACCTGTCAATAATGTTGTACTACAAAAAATGTATAATGCATATTTAAATTTCCAACACAGGCACGTTTTTATGTTAACAATAAGTAAATTTTGTTTGCTTCAATGCAACAAAAACCTGGTGATATTCCATAAAACATTTGGAAAAAAAATTAAAAATATTTAAAGTTGTAGTTACTTTGTGTCTCTTTATTGTTGCTGTTTAGAAGACAGATACTTTGGTTCTAAGTCTGATTTTCAAATCAGATTTCTTTGGTTAACAGCTAAATTAAACATCCTAATTTTATTTCCACAATGAATTAAATGAAGAGATATTTAAGGTTAGCCTTTATTTACATGATTCTAACTGTTTAGACATTTCTTCCCTTTGAAGAGGAATTAACACTTTTGCTGTCTCCTAAAATGGTGGTTTGCTCTGAAGCATTTATGAGTTTTTCCTGCTACATACACTCGTGTTTGGTATTTTGGTTTTAATCTTCTCATTTCTTCAGGGTAGCATTTACCTGTAGACATTTAAAATTTCTATGATGTGATTTTCTTAAAGTGGAAAGATGTATTTTATTTTTCAAAGTAGAATATAATTGCTTCCCTTATAGGCATTGAGGGAAACCACTGGTGCCAGAATCTGATTTGCAATTGGAGAAAGTGCATCCTACAACTCAACAAGACACTGACTGCATTGCTGTTCTGTCTTTTAGTGTGTTGGCCACCTCTAATGGCACTGTGCTGGAAATGGCTTTTCAAGTAAATGTTGTGTGGTGTCCAGGTAGCTTCTCATAAAATAGCCTGGAAAGCAGGAGGTACAATGAAGTGCACAGGCTTTCAGTCATCCCATGGTTAATCACCAAGCTTACACATCAGTACCCTTACTTTTGGTATACAACAATTTGTTCAAAATATGTTTGATTAATTGTATATCCGTCATTACTGGGAAGGTTGTGCATAAAATACAATATGAATGTCACTGGCATAAAGCTACACTGTTACCAATTTACATGAGTTTATAAATGTAGCTTTATACATCATTTAACAGTTTAATAATTTTGAAGAGGACTTTTAACAGAATTGTGTTATATTAAAGTAGGTAGTGCTAAAATCTAAAGAGTGATTACATATGAATATATACAAGTCATATAATAGTCAAAACACATAGAATTTTCTTCGAGAATAAAAAAGGATACACTAAACCTTCAGGGAAAGAAAGTCATAAACACCTGTGAAATCTTACAAGAAAGGTTAAAAGAAAATCATATTTTATTTCTCTAACTTTGGATGCTATATAAATGATGTGAGTGAATATTAGTTTGTAGACCATCTTGATTCTGGTAAGACCATGCTAAAAGGTTGTCTGCTACATTTTGATCTAATCTTTTTTTGTTTTTTTTTTGAGACCGAGTCAGACTCTGTCATCCAGGCTGGAGTGCCGTGGTACGATCTTGGCTCACTGCAACCTCCACCTCCTGGGTTCAAGTGATTCCCCTGCCTCAGCCTCCCGAGTAGCTGGGAGTACAGGCGCTCACAACCATGCCCGGTTGATTTTTGTATTTTTAGTAGAGACAGGGTTTCTCCATATTGGCCAGACTGGTCTCCAACTCCTGACCTTGTGATGCACCCTCTTCGGCCTCCCAAAGTGCTGGGATTACAGGCATGAGTCACAGCCCCGGCCTGATCTAATCTTTTAAAAGGAGCAACCAGTTGGTAGGACAATTGAGAAAAACTGTGAATAATTAAGACAATGTAAAAGTACTGAAATATTAGGCAAAATTCAAGCAAACAAGTTTCTTCTGTTAATTGGTATGAATGCTAGACCTCACAAAAAACAGATCCTATTTTTCAATAAAGAAACCATGACAGAAATAGCAACAACACTCAGTACATTCTGTACAATTAAGCACATGTGCATATTAACAGTAAAATTGCTGACAAAAAAAAGGATCATGTCTGTGTCAATATACAGTTTATTTCTGGAAATCATTAGGGGAAGAAATAATTGATAAACTAAATGTCTAATATACAAACATATCATTTAAGATGTTTCTGCCTCTTGATTTATTAGAAAGAATAGCAACTGGGTGGGAAAAACACTAACCTCCCATTGTTTACAGTGGATTTAAAATCACACAGTAAGCGGACACAAAAGATGTTCTTGGAATACTCTGTTAAATAAATTTTCAATGAGAATTCCAGAGGAGCCATGATGTTAAACAGATGTATTATTTTCTAGACTTAAAGTAAGAAGGAATAATAATTATTATTATTTGTGTATATACAGAACACTATCTTAATATTTATTGTTTTCTCAATAAAATACAGAGATAAATTACCACTATAACACTATGTTTGAGATGAAGGGCTGGTTAGCAGCTTAATGAACTTTAAATTTTGATTTTATATTAAATTATTCAATTTAATAATTTTAAAATGTTACTTTCCGAATAACCTTGGAAAGGATAACTTCTAATAAATTCTTTTGTGAGTCAGACTGAAAGCCAATCTTTGTCATGTATATTAAATCTCTCTTTGAAATATGTATAGTCTATGGATTCTTTGTGTTTTGACGTTATTTCTGAATTGGTTAACCTGCACAGCGAATTACAACAATGCAATTTCAAAATAGAATGACCATGGAAATGCAGGTATCTCTTACAGATCTTGATTTCAATCCTTTGGATATACACACAGAAGTGAGATTGCTGGATAATGTGGTAGCTCTATTTATAATTTTTTGAGGAACCTCCATACTGTATTCCATAGTGGCTGCACTATTTTACAACCATGAAACTGTATAATAGCCTGATTTTCCTCAAGCTGTTCATTTTAAGGAATTGTCACATTTGCCCTTTCTTTGCTTTGAGGGGTTCCTATATCAGAGATCCAGTGCTGAGGGACATGAAAAGATGAATGTCTCAGCTAAAGAAGAGAGAGAGGAAATGTACCCTTCCTCTGTCTTTTTGTTCTATTTGGCCCCTCCATGGATTGAACAGTGCTCACCCACATGGGTGAGGGTAGGTCTTCTTTACTCAGTCTACTGATTCTAATGCTGTCTCTTCTGGAAATACTGTTACAAAAACACGTAGAAATAATGTTTCACCAGCTATCTGGTCCTCCCTTACCCCAATCAAGCTGACATATAAAATTAACCATCATATTCTGTTACCTTTACGATGGCTGGAAGGGTTGGTGGGTGGCTCTGTTGCAGCTTGTAGAAGGAAGTAGTTCTCTTCAGGCTTTTGTAACATATCTCTCCCTAAATGACTTATTGTTTTCCCATGGAGTCAAATACTTCATTTTTATTGGCAACTCTGAAAGCCCTGCCAAAACCTTGTCAATCTCATCACAGGGTAAAGAGGTTTTCCCTTTCTGGTTACCATTTTCCTTCTCTCTTTTTCTATGATGTCTCCTTTCCATACTGAACTGCCATTTAATGTCATGTCCCGCATCCTGTAGAAGCCCATCTACCTTAACCTTACCATCTGCAATGCATGCCTATTGATTTTCTGTTTACTATGCTATCACCAGAGAAAATTTCTTAAGTGATTTTTAGCATTGCACATGTGTGTTTATGTGTTCATTTATTTGCTTTAAAAACTTTGGACAAACAAGTTACTAAATTGTTAATAACCAGTGTTTAGCTTGTCAAATCAAACAAAAATAAAGTGAAGCCAATTACCTTGAACTATTAAGCAATATCTTAGAGTGAAATGCAGTTTGGCCAATGGGAAGGCTTGAGGCCATCCCTTGCATGTCTAAGTTCAGTTAAGCCACATGACTTGAGCTTTCACTGTACATATCAACATAACTGGAATAAAAGAACAAATTATTCTTAAAACTTTTTAATACATTCAAACAAATTTATGCCTTCAGCAAAGGATACAAGTTACTTTAAAAGCACATTTATTTTGGGACCCAATTCACAAGGCAATTTATTTCTCTCCAGCAGAAACGGAAAGTGGTCTTCTTAATTTATTTCTCTTTCTGTTGATTTTTGTGACTTACAAAAATACATATACTTCTAAAAATTAGAAATTATTGCCAAATAATTAAACTATGACAGATAGAGGAATGGTGTTGCTGTGATGCGTGAGAAGTAAAATACACAGTTGTTGACTTTGAAGAACTCAAAATTTGTTATGATAAAACAATAATAATATAGGAAGAATTACTTACAAGTCTATGTAATCAAAGTGTAGGAAAACAAAGAAAAGGAAATTATTTTGATATTGTTTACTCCATTGTCATCATTGCGTAAAAAATGTTACCTAAAATTAAGGCTTTACTGGCTGGTTATTCAGCTCCTTATTTTGCTTCATTGTCTTCAATGATACATCCAAGGATGTTGTGGATTAGCTGGAATATGCCATCTCTGCGTGATCTGGTTCTGTCGTGTTATGGGATTAGAAAATGCCTTACAGTTTTTTCATCTCCCGAGGTTGTTCATATTAACCTAGCATGATAGCCCTCCATGTGTCACACTTTAGTTGCCATGAGCACTTTTAGATTTTATTCGGTGTTTCTGCCTAACTGGGCTACCTACTCTAGTCACTAGGAAAAAATGATAGCAATTGTCAGTTGAGTTCACTTAATCTTATGAAAGAAGAACTATTAAATCAAGACTTTATAAAAACAACCAAAGACTTAGTTGACCATGTGTGTATGCACCTTGTGGAATAAAATGTTTGTGGCTTACCACAAAAGTAATAAGCATAAATAAATATTTAACCCAGATTTGTGCAGCTTCTATAGGTCACACCTTCATACTTTTTCAAATCATGATTTGAGGCATCATTCTATAGATATTGGGAGGTCATTTGGTGTTTGTGTGTATGTGTATGTGTGTGTGTGTGTGTGTGTTTAGATTATTCTCTGGAAGGGTTACATGTTTTGTGAATCCAAGTAATTTCTCTACTGGAGACCTTTCTTCTGGCCATGGAATAAGTTCTCCAGGAAGCTTTGATATTCCCATATCATTCTACCACAAGCCTGAATATAGATAAGTCATTTAATTCCTCAAGCAAAACAAACAAACAAACAAACAAATAAACAACAATGGCCTAAAAGGAAATTGATGTCTTTATTTTTAAAAGAAGAAATGTAATATTTTTCTTGGTTCTTAAAAAAAAAAAAAGCCCTGTCACAACTCTACTTTTCATAATATGCTTCTAATACATGCTAGATAAAGCTACAAAATAATACAGCCGTTTATTATCAATTATTCTATCACTAGAGTATTGCTAAAATCTTTTACCAGATCTCTTTAGCAAACTGATTTTACATTGATTTTGCCCAGGCAATTTGATTCTCTTTTCTCCTTATTCTTTGATATCTCCGATTCTCCTTTGGTTTCTGGAATTCTACGGTGATCCATGTGGAGCTGCTTACTTTCTTAAATGAATACCAATTGATAAATAAGAAATTTACTCGTTGCTCAAATTTCAATCTTTAAGATAAAGAGATGAAACAAAATACACTCATTTATGTTGCTATTTCTTCTTTACACACTGAATACAGCCAATAGGTTGAGCTGATGCAACTCCTCTCAGGAGTCAAGAAAAAGAGGAGAAAAAGGGAAAGCCATCAAATTCATTGGCTTGTGATATTTAAAAAGTTTCAAAAAGTAAAAATCTATTCAGAGAACCTCATTTTGTGATGACTTCAATGACATCTATTTTTATCCTCAGCCTGTGTGGTCTTACTCTCTGCCATGCTACGGTCATTAAACAGGGCCAACAATAGTATCTGTCAATAGTAGCCTGAAATACAGGACTGGGCAGTTAACGATCTTTTATGTTAATTAAAGCCAAATTTACTTTTGCAAAGTAATTTGCAAATTTCAAATTGTATTTGTCATATTGGTATAAAAGTCTCCCTTCATGCATTTTGAGCTGAGTATGTAATATTGCAAAGACTACAGATTTTCTTCTTCTTTTTTAAAATTTTAGTTTTATTTTAAGTTCCAGGATACATGTGTAGGACATGCATGTTTGTTACACAAGTAAACATGTGCAACGGTGGTTTGCTGCACCTGTCAACCCATCACGTAAGTATTAAGCCACGCATGCATGCATCAGCTCTTCATCCTGATGCTCTGCCTCCGCCTGACCCCAGACAGGCCCCAGTGTGTGTTGTTCCCCTCCATGTGTCCATCTGTTCTTATTGTTTAGTTCCTACTTAAAAGTAAGAAATGAAGTGCGGTATTTCATTTTCTGTTCCTGTGTCAGTTTGCTGAGGAGAATGGCTTCCAGCTCCATCCATGTACCTGCAAAGGACATGATCTCATTACGTTTTGTGGCTGCATAGTATTCAATGGTGTATATGTACCACATTTTCTTTATGCAGTTTATCATTAGTGGGCATTTGGATTGATTCCATGTCTTGGCTATCTGAATAGTGCTGCAATGACCATTCATGTGCATGTATCTTTATAAAAGAATGATTTATATTTCTTTGTGTATATATTCAATAACGAGATTGCTGGGTCAAATAGTACTTCTGGTTCTAGGTCTTTGAGAAATTGCCACACTGTCTTCCACGGTGGATGAACTAATTTACATTCCCACCAACAGTGTAAAGGGTTCCTATTTCTTCAGAGCCTTGCCAGCATCTGTTGTTTCTTGACTTTTTAATAATCGCCATTCTGACTGGCATGATACGGTATCTCATTGTGGTTTTCATTTGCATTTCTGTAATGATCAGTAATGTTAGCTTTTTTTTTCATATGTTTGCTGGCCACATAAATGTCTTCTTTTAAGAAGTATCTGTTCGTGTCCTTTGCCCACTTTTCAATGGGGTTGTTTGTTTTTCTCTTGAAAATTTGTTTAAGTTCCTTGTAAATTCTGGATATTAGATCTTTGTCAGATGGGATAGATTGCAAAAGTATTCTCCCATTCTCAGGTTGTCTGTTCACTCTAATG
Organism: Macaca nemestrina; assembly: GCF_043159975.1. NCBI lineage: Eukaryota > Metazoa > Chordata > Mammalia > Primates > Cercopithecidae > Macaca > Macaca nemestrina. The sequence continues at coordinate 65,588,488 of NC_092127.1, read as the reverse complement.
ATAGTTTCTTTTGCTGTGCAGAAGCTCTTCTGTTTAATCAGATCCAATTTGTCAATTTTTGCTTTTGTTGCATTTGCTTTTGACATTTTTATCATGAAATCTTTTCCCGTGCCTATGTCCTGAATGGTATTGCTTAGATTTTCCTCTAGAGTTTTTATAGTTTTGGATATTACATTTAAGCCTTTAATTCATACAGAGTTAATTTTTGTATTACAGAAGAGCTCCAGTTTCAAATGTGTGCATATGGCTACCCAGTTTTCTCAGTGCTATTTATTAAATAGATAATCCTTTCCCAACTGTTTGTTTTTGTCAGGTTTGTCAAAGATCAGATGGTTGTAGATGTGCAGTCTCATTTCTGAGATCGCTATTCTGTTCCATAGGTCTATGTGGAATCTTCCTATCCATGAGCGTGGAATGTGTTTCCATTTGTTTGTGTCCTCTCTGATTTCCTTCAGCAGTATTTCTCCTTGAAGAGGTCCTTCGCTTCCCTTGTTAGCTGTATTCCTAGGTATTTTATTCTCTTTATAGCAATTATGAATGAGAGTTCATGATTTGGCTCTCTGCTTGCCTATTACTGATGTACAGGAATGCTTGTGACTTTTGCACATAGATTTTGTATCCAGAGACTGCTGAAGTTGCTTATCAGCTTCAGAAGCTTTTGGACTGAGACAATGGGGTTTTCTAGACATGGGGTTATGTCATCTGCAAACAGAGACAGTTTGACTTACTCTCTTTCTATCCGAATACACTTTATTTCTTTCTCTTGCCTGATTGCCCTGACCAGAACTTCCAATACTGTGTTGGGTAGGAATGGTGAGAGAGCGCATCCCTGCCTTGTGCTGGTTTTCAAGGGGAATGTTTCGAGCTTTTGTCCATTCAGTATGCTATTGGCTGTGGGTTTTTCATAAATGGTTCTTCTGATTTTTAGGCATATTCCATCAATACCTAGTTTGTTGAGAGTTTATAACATGAAATGGAGTTGAACTTTATCGAAGGCCTTTTCTGTGTCTATTGAGATAATCATGTGGTTTTTGTCTTTAGCTCTGTTTATGTGATGAATTACATTTATTGATTTGTGTATATTGAACCAGCATTGCATCCTGGGTATGAAGCCAACTTGATCATGATAGATAAGCTTTTTGATGTGCTGCTGGATTTGGTTTGCCAGTATCTTATTAAACACTTTGGTATTGATGTTCATCAGGAATATTGATCTGAAGTTTTCTATTTTTTTGTATCACTGCCAGGTTTTGGTATCAGGATTATGCTGGCCTCATAAAATGAGTTAGGGAAAAGTCCTTCCATTTCAATAGTTTGGAATAGCTGCAGAAGAAATGATACCACCTCCTCTTTGTACCTCTGGTAGAATTCAGCTGTATATCCTCTGGTCCTGGGCTTTTTTTTGTTTGGTAGGCTATTAATTACTGCCTCAATTTCAGAACTTGTTATTGGTCTATTCAGGGATTCAACTTCTTTCTGGTTCAGTCTTGGGAGGGTGTATATGTCCAGCAATTTATCAATTTTTTTCTAGATTTTCTAGTTCATTTGCATAGATGTTTTTATAGTATTCTCTGATTGTTGTTTGTGTTTCTGTGGGGTCAGTGGTGATATCCCCTTTATCATTTTGTATTGTGTCTATTTGATTCTTCTCTCTTTTCTCCTTTATTAGTCTAGCTAGTGGTCTATCTATTTTATTAATTTTTTCAAAAACCAGCTCCTGAACTCATTGATTTCTTGAAGGGTTTTTCGTGTCTCTCTCTCTTTCAGTTCTGCTCTTATCTTGGTTATTTCTTGTGTTCTGTTAGCTTTGTGGTTGTTTTGCTCTTGGTTCTCTAGTTCTTTTATTTGTGATGTTAGGGTATTGATTTAAGATCTTTCTAGCTTTTTGAAGTGGGCATTTATTTCCATAATTTTTCCTCTTAACACTGCTTTAGTTGTGTCCCAGAGATTCTGGTACATTGTCTCTTTCTTCTCATTGGTTTCAAAGAACTTCTTGATTTCTACCTTAATTTGTTTATTTACCCAGGAGTCATTCAGGAGCAGGTTGTTCAAGTTCCCATGAAGTTGCCAAGTTTTTGAGTGAGTTTCTTAATCTTGGATTCTAATTTGATTGTTCTGTGATCTGAGAAAGTGTTTGTTATGTTTTTTGTTGTTTTACATTTATTGAGGAGTGTTTTACTTCTAGCTGTGTGATTGATTTTGGAGTAAGTTCCATGTGGTGCTGAGAAGAATGTATATTCCGCTGTTTTTGGGGGAAGAGTTCTGTAGATATTTATCAGATCCACTTGATCCAGAGCTGAGTTCAAGTCCTGAATATCCTTGTTAATATTCTGTCTTGATGACCTAATATTGATGATGGGGTGTTAAAGTCTTCCACTATTACTGGGTGGGAATCTAATTCTCTTTGTAGGTCTCTAAGAACTTGTATGTACTTGGGTGTTCCTGTATTGGGTGCATATCTATTTAGGATATTTAGTTCTTCTTGTTGAATTGATCCCTTTACTATTATGGAATGCATTTTTTTGGTCTTTTTTTTTTATCTTTGTTTAAACTCTATTTTGTCAGAAACTAGGTTTGTCACCCCTGCTTTTTTCTGCTTTCCATTTGCTTGGTAGATTTTCCTCCATCCCTTTATTTTGAGCTTATGTGTGTCTTTGCAGGTGAGATGGGTCTCTTGAATACAGCACAATGATTCATTTTGACTCTTTATCCGGCTTGCCATTCTGTATCTTTTAATTAGGGCATTTAGTCCATTTACATTTAAGGTTAGTATTGTTATGTGTGAATTTGATCCTGTCATCATAATGCTAACTGGTTATTTTTTTATTTTTTTATTTTTTTTTGAGACGGAGTCTCGCTCTGCCGCCCAGGCTGGAGTGCAGTGGCCGGATCTCAGCTCACTGCAAGCTCCGCCTCCCGGGTTCACGCCATTCTCCTGCCTCAGCCTCCGGAGTAGCTGGGACTACAGGCGCCCGCCACCGCGCCCGGCTAGTTTTTTGTATTTTTTAGTAGAGACGGGGTTTCACCGTGTTAGCCAGGATGGTCTCGATCTCCTGACCTCGCGATCCGCCCATCTCGGCCTCCCAAAGTGCTGGGATTACAGGCTTGAGCCACCGCGCCCGGCCGCTAACTGGTTATTTTGCAAATTTATTGGTGTTTATAGCATGATTGGTTTTTGTACTTCAGTGTGTTTTTGCAGTGGTTGGTAATGGTTTTTCCTTTCCACGTTTAGTTTGTCCTTCAGGAGCTCTTGCAAGGCAGGCCTGTTGCCTCAGCATTTGCTTGTCTGAAAAGGATTTTATTTATCCTTCACTTTACTTATCCTTCATTCCTTTTCATTTATTAGTTTGGCCAGATATTAAATTCTGGGTTGGAAATTCTTTTCTTCAAGAACGTTGACTATTGGCCCCCAATCTCTTCTGGCTTGTAGGGTTTCTGCTGAGAAGGTCACTGTTAGCCTGATGGGCTTTCCTTGGTAGGTGACGTGGCCTTTCTGGCTGCCATTAACATTTTTTTTTTTTTCATTCATTTTGACCTTGGAGAATCTGATGATTATTTGTCTTGAGGTTGATCTTCTCATGGAGTATTTACTGGGGTTCTCTGATTTCCTGAATTTGAATGTTGGCCTGCCTTGCTAGGTTGGAGAAGTTCTCCTGGATTATATCCTGAAGTACATTTTCCAGCTTGGTTCCTTTCTCCCTGTCTTTTTCAGGTACCCCAATCAGTCATATGTTTGGTCTTTTTACATAATCCCGTAGTTCTTGGAGGTTTTGTTGATTCCTTTTCATTCTTTTTTTCTCTACTTTTGTCTGCCTGTTTTATTTTAGCAAGATAGTCTTCAAGCTCTGAGATTCTTTCCTCTGCTTGGTTTACTTGGTTATTAATACTTTTGGTTACATTGTGAGGTTCTCATGTTGTGTTTTTCGGCTACATCAGATCATTTATGTTCCTCTCTAAACTGGTTATTCTGGGTAACAGCTCCTTCTGAAGTCTACTTCTGTCACTTCATCCATCTTACCCTCTACCCAGTTCTGTGCCCTTGCTGGAAAGGTTTTGCAATCATTTGGTGGAGAAGAGGCACCCTGGCTTTTTGAGTTTTCACTGTTTTTACATTGATTCTTTCTCATCTTTGTGAGTTTATCTAGCTTTGATCTTTGAGGCTGCTGATCTTTGGATGGCGTTTCTGTGGCGTCTTGTTTGTTAATGCTGGTGGTGTTATTGCTTTCTGTTTCTTTCTTTTTCTTTTAATAGTCAAGGGCCTCTTCCACAGGGCTACTGCTATTTACTGTGTGTCCACTCCAGATCCTATTTGCCTGGGTCCCTCCTGCACCTGGAGGTGTCACCAGTGGAGGCTGCAGAAGAGCAAAGATGGCTGCCTGCTCCTTCCTCTGTGATCTCTATTTCATAGGGGCACCGACCTGATGCCAGTGGGAACACTCCTGTATAAAGTGTCTGGTGACCGCTGCTGGGGGGATCTCACCCAGACAGGAGACATGGGATCCCAGACGTGTGTAATGAAGTACTCTAGTTGCCCCTTGGCAGAGGGGGTGTGCTGCATTGGCAGGAATCTCACTCTTCTGGACTGCTCAGATTCCTCATAGCCAGCAGGGGGAAAGACTAAGTCTGCTGATCCATGGAGATTGTGGCCACCCCCTCCCCCATGGACTCAGTCCCAGGGAGATCAGAGTTGTATCCCTACACTCTTGGCTGGAGTTTCTGAAATTCAGGCAGGGAGACCCCGCCCAGTGGGGAGGGATGGGTCGGGGTCTAGCCTAAAGAGGCAGTCTGGCCACGATCTGCCACAGCCACTGTGCTGTGTCCAAACTGTCTTGTCTCTTCAGTACTGGCAAGGGAAAAACGGCAGATTGGAGCTGCGGTGATGGCTGCCACCCCTCCCATCAGGAGCTCAGTAGTCTTAAGCAGTAGACAGCCACAGTGACAGTGGCTGCTCCTTCCCGAGGAAGCTCAGTTGTCTTAGGCAGCAGGAAGCCATAGTGATGATGGCCGCCTTTCCCTCTGGGAACTTGGTTGTCTTAGGCAGTCCCTGACTGAGCGGCTACTGAGAATCTGCACAGCTCTGTGCTTGGGGCCAAAGGCCTTGGTGGCATGGGTTCATGAGGGAGATCTCCTGATCTTCAGGTTGCACAGATCCATGGAAAAAGCATGGTTTCCCTGGCAGGGTAGCATAATCACTCACTGCCTCATTTGGCTGGAGGTGGGAGCTCCCCTATCCCCCAGATGGCTCCCAAGTGCACCATCCCTCCACCCTGCTTTTCCTCATTCTCTGTGGGTTGCGCCCACCACCTAGAAAATCCTATTGAGAGAAACTGGATACTTCAGTTGCCAGTGCAGGATTTACTCACCATTTTCATTCTTCTCGGTGAGACCCTCCAACCACCACTGTTTCTAGTGAGTTATCTTGGCCGTGCTGTTTTTCTTCTTAGTTATGTAATGATAACTTTATATCCAAGCTATCACTTTATTGAGTTGAAATTAGCTTCTATTTATTCATTTTTTTAAATAAAATAGAACATCATGCTGGGTTTGAGGAATAAATAAAAGCAGAAGCAGGTCTTTCACTTCTGTGACCTAACTGTATGGTGGAAAAGAAAGACTCAAAAAATAGTTTATATTTACAGATATTATATTAGAGCAGTGATTCCTACCCAGGGCTGTGCAACAAAAATATATGAAAGTTTGTTTCATCAGTGTTTCTTAAAACATACATAATTGACTCTGTGATTCTCATGGATGTGAATTTTAAAAGATTTTACTTTGAGTCTGACATACACATCTCCTAGTCATATAAAAATGATTCTGGCATTCAGAGGATGGAAATTTTAGCTCAGTCTGGGTGACAACATTTGTTCTGCGACATCTTTTATTCTGAGTCTTGAGAATAACATAGGAATTCACTAGGTTGAGAAAACTGAAGGAACATTAGAGTCCAAGAAACATAGATGAAAAGGCATACAGGCACATATAAACAAAAGAAAGACTGTTAATGTTTAAGAATAGCATGGCATGACAATGACTTCTGGAAATCCATGACAAAAACAAGCAAACACCAACAACGTTAAAAAAACAGATCTGTGTTGACTGATCACAAAATAAAGTGTCCTTAAAAGTGAACATGTCAACAGAAATTTGAATCAAAGTAAATGACTGTGTCTATGTAAGAGTAACCTTTATGTTCTGGCAAAGAAAGAAGCAGTGCATATGGCAATGTGCAGGAATAATAGCATGGGAGCAGTTTCCACCCACTGAAAAAATTTGTTTTAACATGTTTGTTCTCTAGACCATCTCCTCATGAGCACATGTCATAGATGAAGCTCTCTGCCATTTCTTGATTAGTATTTTTTTAGTTTTGAATACATTAAAAATTAAAAGTAGGTATGTGAGATCAACAAGTTTATAAGCAAAAGTTATATTTATGTGTCACACATTGTGCTAAGCATTTTAAAAACACTGCTTCATTTGAAAACATTGTAAATCTTTGCAACTATAAAATTTATTAGCTTCATTTTATTAAGAAAAGCTAAGATTCTGAAAAGTTGAATGGTTTATCTAATATACTTTGTACCTTCAAATCCAGACCAACTTCTAAGTCTGGCTTCCGATAGACCTGCTATACAGTCTTCTGGTATGGTTTGGAAACACTTTTTTCAGAAATATTTAGCCTATAAGGAGGAGTATGGTAGAAAACACTTATGAATGCCACATAACAAAGCACAGTCTCTACTTTTTCTCTGTACACGTGACAGAGGAAAAACTGTCAAGCAATAAAGTCTTCACCTGCAGACAAACATTACTTTCAAGTGTCTCCTTGAGAATATGAAAGATAATTGATAACTGCCATGAAAACATTAGTCAAAATTTGAGTGCAATTTGTTTCAAATTGAAAATTGAACTCTAACATGAAACATACTCTATGCCAGACGGAAATTCTTTTTTTTTTTTTTTTTTTGAGACGGAGTCTCACTCTGTCACCAGGCTGGAGTGCAGTGGCATGATCTCGGCTCACTGCAATCTCCACCTAGCGGGTTAAGTGACTCTCCTGCCTCAGCCTCCCAAGTAGCTGGGATTACAGGCGCCTACCACCATGTCTGGCTAATTTTTTTTTTTTTTTTGTATTTTAGTAGAGACAGGATTTCACCATGTTGGCCAGGATAGTCTTGCCTTCCTGACCTCTTGATCTGCCCTCCTTGGCCTCCCAAAGTGGGAAATTCTTTTTAAAAAAATTATTGTATGTATGCAAGGTATACAACATGATGTTTGGATATGCATATGTATATAGTAAAATTAACAGTATGGTAAAGCAAATTAACCTATCCATCACTTCCTATATTTACTTTTAGTGTGTGTGTTCAGTAAGAGAACTTAAAATCTACTCTCAGCAAATTTTTGGTATACAATATGATATTATTAACTATAGTCCTCATACTGTACGTTCACTCTCTAGACTTATTCATCCTATGTAACAGCAGGTTTGTACCCTTTGACCCACTTCTCCCCATTTTCATTCTCTTTCTGCCACTAATAGCTACTGTCCTACTCTCTGTTTTTATGTATTTGACTTTTAAAAAATATTCCCCATATTTGTGAAATAATGCAGTATTTTTATTTCTGCCTCTGGTTTATTTCACTTAGCATAATGTCCTCCAGTTTCACTTATGTTGTCACAAACTGCAATATTTCTTTCTTTGTTAAGGTTGAATAACATTTCATTGTACATATAGATCACATTTTCTTTATCCATTCATCCATCAATAACACTTAATTTGTTTCCATATATTGGTTTTGTGAATAATGACACAATGAGCATGGAAATTCAGATATCTTTGTTAGGTGGTGGTTTTATTTCCCTTGGTGTATACCCAGAAATGAAATTACAGGATTATATAGTAGTTCTATTTTTAATTTTTCGAGGACTCGCCATACTGTTTTCCATAATAGCTGTATCAATTAACATTCCAGAAGGGAATTCTTAAATAAAATTCAAGAGGAGGTGTTATTATTTGGATATGATCTGCCTGTCCCTGTCAAAACTCAGGTTGAAATTTTGTTCCGGATGTGGTGGTGTTGGGAGGTGGGGTCTAGTGGGAGGTATTTTGCTTATGGGGCAAATCTGCTATGAATAACTTGGTGCTGTTTATATGGTAGTGAGTTGAGTTCTTGCTGTAGTGAGACTGGATTATTTATCATAGGAATGGACTAGTTCCCATGAGAGTGCGTTGTTATAAAGCCAGAACTTCTCTCAGGTTTTCCCCTCTTCACACATGTCTGCTTCCCTTTTGACCTTCTCTGCCATGTTGTGATGTGGTACAAAAACCCTCACCAGAAACAAGGGGCATGCCCTTGAACTTCTCAGCCTGCAGAACCATGAGCTAACATAAAACTTTTCTTTTCCTTTTTAAATAAATTACCCAGTCTCAGGTATTTTTATAGCAACAAAAAATGGACTAAGACAGTAGAGATTAGCTCATGAATGTTTATTGGTCCCTCTTCCCTAGGTCAGAAAACCAGATTGATATCTTCCTTCTTCATGATTTACAAGGTCAGGTTATTGGCTTTTATGAATATGTAAATCCCTCTGTTCTGTGTAAGCTCACATATCAGCTATATTACTCTCTCATTCTTCTTAGATCTATAATTTACTGACTCCCTGTCAGACTTTCCCATTAAGTGAAAGGTTTAGCATGGCTTTCCTCTTTATCCCAAATTTGACTTATCAAGATGGCTTCAACACTTATAGTATAAACTTATATTTTAACTTTTCACAGTCTTTATCTCTTGTATTGCAATCTTGTAATCTGGACTCACAGTTCCCAATTCTCAGCCTCATACTCCAACTTTCCAAGTTTATTATTCCTTTGTAAATGTAACAATACCTTTATCATTAAACCAGTTGAAATTATTAGGTTCTTCTTAATTGGTTTGATAACTTCTTCATCTTTGGAACATTCTTTTGTGTCAGTTTCTATGACACCATATTATTGTGGATTTTTTTTCTTTCACCTTTCTGACAGCTCATTGTTTGATTCCCTTCATGAGCATATGTTCCCCACTTCTCTTTTTTAAAAGATTTATTGGGGCATAATTGATAGATAAAAATTGCTAACATTTAATGTAGATATTTTAATCAGTTTGAACATATGCATACACCTCTGATGCAATCACCACAGCCAAGGTACTAAACATAACCATCACCTTCAAAAATAAATTTTCTTGTGTCATTTTGCATATAGTTTTGTTTGTTTTGGTAAGAACATTTAACATGAGGTCTATCCTTTTAAAAATTTTTAAAGTGCATGATATTGTATTATTAACTATAGGTACTAGGTTGTACAATAGATCTGTAGAACTTATTCGTCTTGTATGGCAGAAACTTTATACCTATTGAAGGAAAATTCCTCATTCTTCTCTTCCCACAGCCACTGGCAACAGTGTTTCTTAGATTTTTTATCCTCAACCTCTTCTTACTTTAGATACTTTCTATGAGTAATGTCATCTGTATCCATTACATTGCAGTGTCTTCTGTCCACTTACCCAGAAGACTCCAGCTTAGGTTCGTCTCCTGGATCCAATCACAACTAGATGTTTTATTTTAAAGTAGTATTTCTAGGCAGAAAATATTCGTGTGGAGACCATAGGCAACTGTGAATATAAGACTGTTTCATTTTGAGTTAAACTGAAGAAAGGCAAAAAGATAAATTTTGAGGGAAATGACAGCTATTATTTGTGGAGGTCCTTATAAGACATGTTGAAAGATGTGATTTAATATGAAGTACAACACAGAGTGATTGAAGGTTACCAATCATAGAAATGTACTGTGATTAGAGAGATTACTCTGAAAGTGTGATAGAAATTGATTGAAGAAAAGGCAGTGGAGAATGACCAGTTGGGACTTTTTTTAACCTGAGTAAGAATTTCTGGAAGTCTGAAATAAAATAATTAGAGAGATAAAAGAAATCTGAAAAAAATAGAGAGAAATGTTCATTAAATAAATGTATTAAAGAATCTTTTATGCAGTTAGTATAGTGATTCAGTTGATGCGAAGTGAACTTCTTTCACATTGAAATAAATTTAGTAGAGTTCCTGAAAATCATATTTGGGAATATGATCAGAGAAATATATTAAGTGTATGTACATATTTGAAAAATATACAATAAAATATGTGAAACTGATGAATTTTGGAAGTTTTACTTGATCCAATACAATTGACTGATCCATAAAATTTAAAAAGCAAACAAACAAGTAAAATATAAAGAGTAAGAACAACAACGAAAACATGGATTATATATTTGTGCATTGATAAAGAGAAAAACTAAAGCAAGTTAGATTGTTTTCTACGGACTAAACCAATTGAAGTTGACTAAATGTCTCTATTTTATGTTTACTCTCTTAGACCAAACCTATATGAATAAAAATATCAACTTGATCATTATTTGATGTCACTGAGGAAAAGAATAAGTTACTGCTATTTTTCTGCCCATCAAATATGTTGGCATCAGGTAGATAGCATTTAGAATATGATCTACCTATGATTGAGATAAATATTTATGTTTTGACTTATATTTAAGATTTTCAATGTTTCCATATTTTCTTTGGCTACCAAAGACATTAATGCTATTTCTGTTGAGTTTAGGAAATTTTAACAAAAAAATTAAAATGCTATTTTTCCTAACCTAGCACATGCGTTTAAGTTGCAACATATATCAAAGTAAAGAAATAATGATTATTTATTCCTCAAATATTTTGCTTAATGTCTACTCTTTGTCAACACCGCCATAGTTGCTGTGGCTCTAGTAAGTATGGGGAAAGTCCCTGCTCTCAGTGAAAAGTGAGAACATAAACTAAATAATTACAAAAATAAGATTATTTCAGAAAATGTTATGTGTCTTAAAGAAAATAAAATGGCTATTGCTTGAAATAATTAGATATGTAGGTACATGAAAGAAGGTCAAGGTGGTTGAGAATTATGAGTAAGAAAGTGAGTGGTGTGGATATCAGAGTGAAAGGTGGAAAGGCACGCTCAGATCACATAGGACTTTTTATGCAATATATGTAACTTAGTTTCATTCTAAATGTGAAATCTTTGGAGGGTTATATGGAGTGGAGTTATATGATAAAATTTATAGTTTTAAGTGACCTTTCTAGTTCCTGTCTAGAAAATGGTTTGAAAAGATGTAGGTCATGGTGGTTGGTTGGTGAGGATGAAATGAGTTAGAAGGCTTGTGTAGAAGTCTAATGAGAGATAACAGTGGTTTGGACCAGGAGTGTAGAGGAAAGAAAGAAAGAGCTTGAAGGTTTAGGATATATTTTGGAGGTGGTCTCACTGGCAGGCAAGTAAATTGGGTTGGAGATGACAGAAAGGGGATTCAGTGATCCACCATGAGCAAATGGATAAATTTGCTTAGTATCCTTAGATTCCTAGTATCACTTACTGACACAAGGAAGATAGAGGTTATGTTTAAGAGGGGGAGGTGGGGGTTGGGAGGATCAAAACTTATGTCTTTAACATGGTAAGTTTGAGGCATGGTAATTTTAAGGTATCTGTTAATCATCCAAATAGAGATGCTGCATACGTAGGTGGATATACAAGTCTGGAGGTTTGAAGTACTGAACTGAGCTGGGCATAGAGATTGAAATAATCAGCACATAGATGATAATTAGCGTCCACATGAGAGAACTAGAGAGAAGGTAAGGTAACCCCCAAGAAGTCACAGGCTTTAGTCAGATAGGAAGCCAAGTACACAGAATGTTTAGAGAATTAGTAACAAAGGGGAATTTGCTAAATAAAAAGAGAGTAGGTGTTTAAGTGGAAGGGTTCGGGGAAAGGCTGGGAAAGGAGGAGGGTGGCAGAGGATTACAGACTGGTGTAGAAGATAAGAGGGTGAAGAAAGGAGGAGGAGAAAGGGAGAGAGGCATAAAGAAGGCAACAGATGGGTGAGCCAAAGGAGGAAGGCTGATCAAGGGGCTGAGGGAGGAAGAAAGGCAGAGGAAAGGAGGAGGGACTGGCAATGAATTGACTAAGGGGAAGGTGTGAGGTAACTTGATAGGAGGGGAAGAGGGCGAAGAGGAGGGTGGGGAGCAGGAGAGTCAAGGCAAGTGAAAGAGTAGTTTCCATAACACTAGTTTGGAATCCACAGGATTTTAAAATTCATTTGTTTTGACTTTGTTTTTACTATCTTGAGTATTTTTCTTCTCAGTTTCCTGAAAGGCAATTTCAATTAGGGATGTTTTTGTTTAAAATTCAAATTAAGCTATTCTGAAGGTAATAATACTTTATATTAAATAACACTGTCATATACATTTTCTTCTCTATTCTGAAGCTATGGCATAAACAGGGACATCGTTTTATGGAATACAATGATAATATTCAAACTTGGGTTAAGTGATTTATGGAGCTGTCAATATATTTATTCTACTGTACTTAGAGATCACGGTCATAAAGAACATACTGGTTTCTGGTGATTGCTGTAATACATTACCACAAATTGTACAGCTTAAACCATCACAAACTTATTCTCTTAGAGTTCTGAAGGTCACTGAATTTCTGAACTCAAGGTGTCACCAGCACCACACTCCTTCTAGAAGCTCTGGGAGAGAATACATTTGCCTGCTTTTTCCAGCTTCTACAGGCTCCCTGCATTCCTTGGATTGTAGCCTCTCCTTGGATCTGCAAAGCCAGTGGCATAGATTCTTTAGTCTCTGACTCTGCTTCCTTTGGCTTCAATTACATAGCCTCCTTCTCTTTTGTCTGTAGTCAAATCTCTTTCTATGTACCTTTATAAAGATACTCGTAATGCTATTTATGGCCCATCTGTATAATCCAGGATAATTTCCCATTTCAAGATCCTTAATTACATCTACAAGTCTCTAGTTAAATAAAGTCACATTCACAGTTTTCAGGGATTAGGATCTGGTTACTTTGGGGGCCACTATTCAGCCTAAAATATATAGTAATACCACAATATTAGCATTAATTTTTCCCTTGAGTATTTCAGAGATGAGCCTTGTTTTATTTTACAATGCTTTTATATGATCCATTTCACACTATATTTTTTGGTGATATGGCCCTGGGATAAGCAGGAAATAAAGTTGCCTTGGGAAAATGGTTCTCCAGCAAGGTTTCTTTCCATGTTGCTATTCTCACTTCTAGATCTTCCCACCAGGGATATGTACAATATGGTGAGTTTGTTTTTCTCAACTGAGCAGATGAGATGGAGAGATGGCTGTTCTAGGAACTGCAGTATCTGTCCTGGAATGAGAGACAAAGACTCTCTTCTCTCTTTTCCCAGGAAGACACATTTTCTCCCTTTTGGCTTTAGCTGAGCAAACAGTCTACAGTAAGACACCGAGTATCAGTATTTACGGTGAAGATGCCTGGGGGGAGGATCCTCTAATTATTCTACATAGTGCCAAACTTTCTGATCTTTGAAAAATCTAAAGCACTTTGCTCAGGAAGCATAGTTTTAACCCTGGTGGCCTAAACCACAAATTCCAACTACTTAATTACATTCTGCCTAGAGTGTCCTTCCAAGTATTCCAGAACACAGTGGTGGTTTTCATTTCCTATCTTAAGCTTCTCTGTAGTTGTTCTATTGTTATTATTTAAAATTCCAGACAACAGACAGATGCTCATTTTGAAACAGGAATATACATTTCCTATTGAATGAGCTAATACTCTAAAATCTGGTTGCCATATTCCATCTCTAAAGTTGAGTAAAAAATGCATTAGAGGAAACATAATAAAAGGAAACAGTGAAAGAAAATATTATACAAGACAAGGCATCTGTCCTGGTTAAAACCCAAACCAGTTAATACAGAGAATAGGCCACTTATATGACTTTGGGTCTGGCTAATGTTCTCATCTGGAACAAAAACAGTAAGACACTTGTATTGGTGCCGCAAATGGACAGGGTTATTATTTTTCTAATAAAATGACTTAAATTTGTTTGAAGAGAGGATCACAGAGGGATGGGAAATTTCCTTACAGCAACAGCATTCCATTTAAAGTAACTCTGTCGTATATTATAGCTCCTCATTCTTTCCATCTTTAGTTCTTTCAAATCATCTTACACAGCATTCACATTTTTAACATTATAATTCACTTATTGTTAGAGTCATTTAATCATTACAAAATAAATTTTAAAAAAACAGAATCAGAAAATTTTGCGAGCGGGAGGAAGTCTTGCAATGGTTTATGATTGCAAACCTCTCACCTTTCTCTTCTGTTTCAGTGGAGTAGCTCTCTCTTCTTTTAAGACATCCTATTAACTGTGCTTCGATACTCGACCCTCCACCATGGTCACTGCAACCTACAAATTGGCTTCCTCTGGTATGACTTAAGCTCCTTCTATCTACTTGTCTTTTACTCTTGATATATAAACATGCTAAGTTTCTTCCATGTACAACCATAGCAATATGTAAAAAAGAGATGAGTGTTCTTTTCTGCATTTCCTGAGGAGGACTTTCCCCTCATCCTGCCAGAGTCAACTATTTGACTTTGGGAGGATTGGAATTGTTGACTCTGGACCTGATTGAGTCAGAGGTCATCACTATTTGGCTTTTGACTTCAGAATAAAATATTTGAGTCTACAGCATGACCAAAAGTTTTGAAAGCCAGGCTTGGCTGGGAGGAAAAAAAAAAATCGTAAAACCGTTTACCTCCCACTGATGTATTAAGTATTTGCCTTACCACCTAGGTTGTAGATATTTTCTAATTACCAGGGATGAGAAGTCAAGGGATATCATGAAGAAGGTGTGTCATAAGGGGAGGTAGGAAATCTTTCCAGTCCTATTGCCAGGTCAGGGGTGGATGAAGTTTATGGTGAGACCTGCACATCCTGGTTGCCCCTCTGTAGGCCACAGGTCCAAACATGACCCATGTTATTAAATAGAAAAAAAAAAAAAATGCCCAGAAAAGGGCAAGGTTGATACCACTTCCTGTTTAGAATCGGGGAGGAGATGCATATGCAGGTTCCTGCCATATCAAAGACCAGCCCAGGCTCACTCTACTGGAGATCAGCATGGTAGTAGCCAGCAGGAGGCCAGAGGGAGGCTTTTGCCCAACTGCATGAGGGATATGTTTTCTCCCAGCCTAAATGCTCTCTTTGGCAGAATGAGGGGAAGTAGAAAACAGTGTTGATGGGAAGCAACTTCCAATTGTTTCTTTATCCATAAGACTACTTCATATAAAAAGAAACTGTTTAGGTTACCGAAGACTGAGGTTAATGTGGCAAGTTTCAGTTAAACTTTTGCCTCCACTAACCCATGGGGTGTTTTGGATGTTAACTATCTGTGGAATACCCTTCTTGTATTTGGAGCATTTGTCACATTTCAAGCATAGCCTAAGGAAGCCAGAGTTGATTCTGCCAGGTTTCCTTGTCACTGACGTGCAGATTCTTCTCAGATGTGCTCAAACACAAAAGTGAGCAAAGTGCCACAGACACAGTAGCAGTAGCATCTGGTTCTTTGGAGGCAGTCGTGATAGAGTTTCTGACATCAGGCCCTGCTTTTGTTGGCATGAACTATGTGTGGGTCTCTAACATCAGTGCAAACTTCATTATCATTACTAATCCTGAGTAGTCATGTCAGAGTGTTGTCATTGAAGTAACCGTATTTTAGGAGCTATCTAGCATGTTTTTAAAGTTCCTTTTCCATTTAAGCTAATCTTAGGTAGCTAGGAAATATAGCTAGTGGGAGTCAAATGTATCCAATGCTTGTTATGTACTATTCATTGGTTTAAGCACATTGCATGTATTATTTACTGCAAATAATTAACGTCGGCAATATTAATAAAATAGATACTATTATTATCTACATTTTACAGGTGAGGAAACTGAGGTATACGGAGATTCAGTAATTTGTCCAATTTTAACCAGTAAGTGGTAGACTTGAGATTAAAACCCAGGCATTCCAGCCTCATAGCTCATTCATTAATATTTCTTACCTCCCCTTTTGTTGCCTGTTTTTATAATGCATAACAAATCACAAACCCCACGCACATACATTGAGAATGCTTTCCACCTATCTCATTTCTGCTTTAAAAACTATGCTATTTCCTATCCTTCTTGCCATTCCTAGACATGATGAAAGCACAGTTTACTCTTGCTTTCCCATTCCATCCCCTGTCTTCCACTTCCCACTGCACTGATCTATGGCTTCCTTTCCTAATGCTCCCTGTAAGTGCTCCATGCCAAAGTCACCACAGGTGTTATCAATAGTCTCTTTTCTGGTCTTTATTCTGACTCTGTCTCCTATAGCATTTGGTATGTGATTCCTTACTTCTTTCTTCATTCTCTATAGCTGTGCAGTTTCTGTGATATTTTTGTGGCCTGCTTTTTACTCACAACTCTGGTCAGTGTTTCTTGGGGTCTTTTATGTACTCTATTTACTCTGACACACCTTAGAGACCTTTTAAAGTTCACAGTCTCATTTTCCTTTTATATTTTTTTACTTTCCCTGGATAAATGTATAAATATTCTAGATACAGAAACATTGATAAACCCCTAATCTATACCTTATCATATAGATTTCTCCTAAGATCTACAGTTATGTATCATATTATCTGCTGGGAATATGTTCCAAAGATATCTCAAGTTCAAACGAATATTCCCCACATAAAACTCATCTTTCCTTTTTCCCCCAAACTTCTCTTGCCCTTCTATGTCTATTATTAGATAATACTGATTAATTTTGTTTTCCTCAAGTCCCATCTCCAATTAGCCATGAAGTCCTAGATATGCTCTGGCTTTCATGTCTCATGTCTATCCCATCCTTACCATCTCTACCAGTCCTGTTTTTATCCCTTTGTCCCGCTTCCTGCAATAGCCTTCCTAATTCATCTGCATGGGGTTTCCTCTCTACATTTCCTACATCATGCACAGTAAGCTTTCCAGAGCATAAAGGTTATTGTTTTACTCCTCACTTAACATCTTTATGTGCCTCATTACTTTCAGGGTGCAGTGTGAGCTTTTCAGCCGGTCCTGTGTGATCTGGCCTGTGCTTATCTAGATACTTTATTTTCATACAACTCTGTGTCTACATACCACATTTCATCTAACTGATTTATTTGCAGTTCCCCTAATACGCATGCTGTCTCATGCACCTGTTTGTGTTTACTATTAAATTCATCTGACACCGTTGGCTTACTTTAACTGATCCATCAAAATTCATCTCAGATTTTACCTCTTCCCATGTCTTTTTTTGTGTTCTTCCTAGTGGTAACAGTGTTAACTCTGTCTTACTCACTAGACAGACTTTCAAAAGGCATTTGCTATATCTTTTATCTCAGGATATTCAGGCCTTCCATGATGACTGGAATATTGTAGAAACTAAATATTATTTTGCCAAATTAAATGGCATCATATATATATATATATATATATATATATATATATAAATATATATATATATAAAAGTTGAGTAAACTAAGGTTCCGAGGGGTTAAGCAATCTGTTGAATGTTAAACTGCTAGTAATTAGCAGAGGTGTAACAACTCTTCACTAGTCTTTAGTTTACATTCTCAGGACTTAGTAAAAATCATAAAATGTAGAGGAGACTCAATATATATTTATTGAAAGGATAAATGGCAAAAGAAATTAGAAAAATCTCATTCGTTTTAAACAAAATGTTAAAAAGAAGTGAATTTCAAAATAGTACAAAGGAGGAAAGCTATAATGTATTATTTTATAGTAAAAGTATTCTTATGAAATGTAATAAATGATTTGAAGCAAATATTTAAGTGTGGCTTTTTGATTTTATAGGGAGCCAAATTGTATCTGTATTTTTCCTTCTTTAAGTGTGCCATGTAGTTAATTATATTGAATAATATCAAATTAAAATTAAGATACAAATAACTTCAATGTGTAAAGGAAAGTAAACATCTCCCAGATTTATAGTAATATTTTGAATGTCTAAAATATTTTCTCATAAGCATGTCTTTGTCTTTGAAAATTAGTAAACCTATAGACATTATTATATGCCATAGACAGGATTTGAAAACAGGCCCCGATGACCTCCATCCTGGTGTTATGCCTCATATAATTTCTTCCCTTTGATTGAGGGAAGGGCCTATGATTTGTTTTCTGTCAAAAGAATATGGCAAAGGTAGGATATCACTCCCATGTTTGTTCTAGGCTTTATAAGACTTCTTTTAGGAGACAAGAGCCGGAGTGTCTCCCTTGCCGGCTTCGAAAAACTAAGATGCCATGTTACGAGAGGACTTCTGAGAGCATCACCTGACAGGGAACCTTGGTGGTCTGGAAGCTGAGAGTAGCCCCAGTTTCCAGCAGCAAGAAAACAGGGAAGTCAGTCTTATAATCACAAGGAGTTGATTTCTTCCAGTACTCCTGTGAGCTTGGAATAGGCCCTTAGCTTCAGAAAGGAATGTAGCCTGGCACTCACCTTAATGTTCTCATCCTTGTGAGTTTGAGCCGATGATCCAGTAAAAATGAGCCTGTACTTCTGATCCACAGTGACTCTGAGATAATAAATATGTGATGTTTTAAAACTTGCTAAGTTTTTGGCAATATGTTATGCATCAGTATAAAATGACTACAGGTGCCTCTTTAACATATTTAATATGACAAGACTTGCTATAAACTTCTAAATTTTAACAACCAATCAGTACATTAATTTATGAAAAGCAAAGCTTAAAAGCATTAAAGGAAAATAAAACCTAATGATATCTCAAATAATTTGGGTTCTAAAAAATGGCCAATAAATTGTTATGAGAAAAATACATGATAAATCAACTGAATGAATAAAAATGAATAGCAACGTTATATATTCATTTTAACGAAATGGAAAATAAAGGAAAATGCAACCATGTTTATCTTGGGTTTAAATCAATATTCACTCACTGCTCTGTTTTAAAGTATTTTATGGTTATGATTGTTTTACAAACCATGGCAGCTCAATCTCTGTTTTATTTAGAAAAGCAAAAATATCTCAAAAATACATAAAAGTTATACAAAACAAGCAATAATTTTTAGAGAAATAATGCAAACTTCAATTACTTCTAATGTTATTTAACACTGAATCTCAATAATCTGTTTCTCTAAAATAATTATGTCTTGTATTGATATTTTCCCAAACATATGTCTTCGTGTCACAGGATATAAAACATCTGATTTGGTCATTATCGAAAATAACTTCTAACATTTACTTTAAGAATTATTCACCTTAATTTTTAAGAATATAGCAGAATAAAGCTTAAAAAAAATAAACGTTGAAGCAATCAAACTCTTAGTAGTTTTAATTCCCGATTTCCAAAACGTATCAGAGGGAAGAAATACAAATGGCCTATACATATTTTAGAGTGTTATGTTCAATATAAAAATTCAGATGTAACAGACACCTTATTTGGAAATTTGGTAGATAGAATCTGCCAGGGTTGATCACAACTCGGAGAAGAGACCCAGAGATTGTTACATTGGGCTTGGGACTACGAGAATTCTATTTACTTAAAAAAAGTATGGAGAATTTAAATGCTCAAAATTTGCTATTTTAGGACACATGAAACTCAAGTAATGGCTTTTATGGCTGCCTAACTACCTCTCATTTGTAATTTTAAAATATTAAAATTAAGAATATTGGAAATAAATAAATGATACCCTAAAAATTTATCTTCCAACTGTGTGAAAAATACAACAGTTATATGTTACTATCACCTCTCCTATTTTTCTTGTCTTAACAAGACTTTGTTACTTCCAAATTCTTAAGAGTTCCGAGTAATCATGACATTATCATTCTGTATTTGTGATAGGATGACTAGCCTTAGATAGTTCATAGGAATTGTTATTCATTTCTTGCTTCATGATGTTCAGGGTACAATATGTACCAACACTTTTTTCTCTGTTTTCCTTCCTGCAGCTGATCTGATATTAAAGTGTTGGCTTTAATAAGTTTCCACTTCAGTCTAAAATAGATAATGTAAGAAATCCAGAAAGCAGAGGCTGCCAAAGCTCACTGTTTCCTGAAACCAGATTGCTATTTTACTTCTTCCATTGTGAGAAAACACAGGCCTCCAGAACCTGCCCCACCTCTTCCTCAGAGTCAGTTGCACCCTCTGTGATCTAGTCACTTCACTGAGGAAGTGCTCTACGTTGAGGGCTCTCATCCAATTTCACTTCTTACTTTATTGTTTGTTTTTTTGTTTAAATTTCATTGCTTTCACATCTGGCTGGTGCAGCTTTTATGTGGTATTAAAAGTATGTGTCCAAAAATGTGTCCCAGATGAACATCCTGTTTGCCTTTTGATTTAAATTTCTGTTTAGTAAACCTTTGTGGTTTGGATACAGTGAGGAGTATTTTCGGCAGAACTCCCTACCCACTTCCTCAAAAATAATGACTCCCTGTCTGTTCCTTCCTTCCTTACCTCCTCTGCTAAATTAATATTGTCTATCAGATGCATTCTGAGCGATATTCAAGAATATTACCTCCTCTCACAGTGATAAAAATCTATATCTAAAACGTTACTGTTTCAGAAGCTCTTTCCACAAAAAGGTTTACATGCTGTGTCATTAGTAACTTGAAAATGCACCCATCAGGCCCTAGTAGAAAAATAACCAGTTTTTGAATTATGAGATATTTGCTTCATTCAGAGAAACATAAACAATGGCTTTTTAAAAAATAGGTTAGCAACTGAATTTTTTCTAGTCAAAATCAGAAAAGAAATATGGCGAAGCTATTTTAAAAATATTTCCTGCCAATCGGTCACAGAAATTCTATCACAGATGAATATATTTACTTGACATATTGCATAAAATTATTTTTTTAATAACTATTGTTTAAGCCAATTTTTTTGAAGCAAAATCTTTGGTTGTTCTTGGCATTTCTTAATTTGCTTACTTGGGGGTATATTCTCTCCAAATCCACACATATAATTTTCATTGCCTTTAAAAGGGGTTATGAACACACATCTGAAGGAGAATTGACCACTTGTTTTTTGATGTTTTAAAGCCAACTAAAGCATAAACCTCTTGTTTCCTTTCTGATCCCAGCCTTTTTCAATGAGAACAATGCTTATGCAAGATTTCCTAGGGGGATTTTGTGGTTTGAGGTTTTAATAATCTAGGCTAAAATTCAAATAGGAACCACAGCTGCTTGGATAAGACTCTTAGACCTTTTCATCTGAACTATAGTGAACTTACGAGAATTTTTAACTATTCTGAGCTCTGATATACAAGCAAGGCATGTGGTAGCTGTATTTCCCACATAAGAATATCTATATACTTGCAAATTATATAAAATAACATAAAATAATATGCATTTTTCCTTAACTATTTGTTAATTTGTTTAAAACAGATTTGACTATTTTAAACAGTAATGAATATTGGTGTTCTGATTCAGTAAGGGGAACCTATGAAGAATTCTTTAACAATTAGATCTTTAGGACTGTTAAAATAGAATCTCTTCATTTTCTGAAAAAAAAAAAAATAAGGTATGTCATTGCTATATTACTCTTTCATGATACTTTTTATAAAATTGATTTTCTATACAGATGCCCCTTGACTTGATGGGGTTACATCTCCATAAATCCATTGTATGTTGAAAATATCATTCAGCCAAAAATGCACTTAATACACCAAACCTACTGAGCATCATAGCTTAGCCTAGCCTAGCTTAAATGAGCTCAGAAAACTTAAATTAACCTGTAGTTAGACAAAATTATCTAACACAAACCCTATTTTATAATAAACTGTTGGATATCTCATGTAATTTATTGAATGCTATACTGAAAGTGAAAAACAGGATGGTTGTATAGGTACTCAACATAGTTTCTGCTATGGTGAAAAGCATTTTGCTTTTTCACCATTATAAAGTTGAAAAATAGTAAGTATTGTAAGTCAGTGACCATCTGTACTTCTAAAATAGTAGTATTGTGTTTAAAATGTAAGATTTATTGAAGAATCTGGGCTTTACAGATGCTGCTGGCCAACCAGAGTCCCCTGTTACCAGCCATGGTCAACCCCACCTCATTCTTCTACATTGCCATCTATGGTGAGCCCTTGGGCCCCAACTCCTTCTGGCTGTTTGCAGACAAAATTCCAAAGACAGCAGAAACCTGTAGTGCTCTGAGCACTGAAGAGAAAGGACTTGTTATAAGGGTTCCTGCTTTTGCAGAATTATTCCAGGGTTTATGTGTCAGGGTGGTGAGTTCACATGCCAGAATAGCACTGGTGGCAGGTCCATCTATGGGGAGACATTTGATGAGAACTTCAAGCTGACGCATACAGGTCTAGCATCTTGACTATGGCAAATTCTGTATCCAACACAAATGATTTCCAGTTCTTCATCTGCACTGCCAAGACAGAGTGGTTAGATGGCAAGCATGTGGTCTTTAGCAAGGTGAAAGATGACATGAATATTGTGGAAGCCATGGAGTGCTTTGGGTCCAGGAATGCCAAGACCAGCAAGAAGATCACCACTGCTGACTGTGGACAACTTGAATAAATTTGACTTGTGTTTTGTCTTAACCACCAAACCATTCTTTCTATAACTCAGGAGAGCACCCCTCCGCCTCATTTGCTTGCAGCATCCTAGAATCTTTGTGCTCTCACTGCAGTTCCTTTGGCTTCCGTATTTTCCTTATTCCCTTACATGCCTCACTGGATTGCAGCATTAAGTTTATAATTATGAAATAAAAACTAAATAACAAAAAAGAAGATCTATTGAACAATCTGTTCATGAAATTCCTGAAGTATGAAATACATTAAATTATAGCTCTCAGGTATATTTAAATGAGGTTCCAATGTTCATATAAAAGGCAAACATTCAGAGTCTATCACAGCATTATAACGTTATTTAAACATCTATTTGATCACCAAATGACTGCATACTGAAGACTTTACAAGGAGAGAATATAATAGAGATAAAGTTTATGAATCGTCCAGCACTAAATTTAGGTGAAGGGCCTAATCCAAAGAGGAAAACTTTTAGAGCTAAGAAACCTTAGATGACTTCAGGGCTCCTTTTCAGGGCACAGAGCTTCAAAGATGCTGGGCCTGCAGCCTGGGAAGAATTTCTCTGGAAAAACATAGCCTTGGAAGTATACCAGGCTTGAAGGTCTCTGCCTTTGCTGGGCATCAGCCCCATATGCCTTTATGCACAATGAAACTTAGTGGTTCTCATTTAACCAGTTGTTTGCAAAGTTTTCTACAGAATCCTATACATTTACAGAATTGTATGATGGATTTCCACAGGGAGAGGGGTGTCCTCTGTTGATGAGTAAGTGGGATCTGGATATCTCCTTCAATTTTTGCCAGAACTGTTCCATGTTTTAACAGTCTTATATTAATTTTTTGGTTAAGATTTAGTTTAAACCCATCCTTTGAAGAAACGAGAAAGGACAAGTTTAATTTTTTGCATTATAGAGTATTAAAAGAGTCACAGCCTATCACATATTTCCTATGACCCCTAACTCTGAATATGAATGGTTAATAGATCGCCCCTGCTGCATTATGGCCAAGACAGTCTGGGACTCAGATGACACCAGCCGAATCCCAGCACTTCAGAATTAGACATTACACTAAACTGTTGGCAAGCATATGCTAAAAGAAAATTTGGTAGATAGGTACAAATGATAAATGGCGTCTTGAAAAGAAATCAACCAAAATGTTAGGGTTGTTTAGATAAATGTTAAGATTTATTATCCTGGCAACTACAGATACAAATCAAAGCATATTCTTTCACTTTGGTCATCTATAAACCCTCTGCATTGGAGTTCCTTTGTCTACTGCTTGGTTCAGTAATGCTTTCTCACCATTCGCAGATGAAATATTACTGATCATTTTAAGTTTTTATAAAAGAATATGAAATCAGCTGTTTCAAATCTGGGTGTACATTCTAAAGGACAGTAGGAGCCTCTGCTCCCTCAGAAATATGCTTTCCTAGAATAACAGGCTTTGAAGACCATTTTCACCATTCCCCAACTTGTGAATCCAGGGACAAATGAAGGACAGCACTTTCTAGGGATAGATGTTTTGCAGTTGTTTTGACAACTGCAAAAACTCTCTAAATGAATATCCCATTTGAATCCCTAAACTAAGAGACTTCACCAAACTTTAACACAACTTCTGGTAGCCTAGGGCCACTTTCCTGGAACAACCTAGCCCCCACTTCGAGTTTCTGTCTATCTGAAAAACCTCAAGGCTGTCAAAAGAAGTTAGTGCTTGTTTTAGGCAACACCTGACCACAGGTCCCTGACCTCTCTTCTTACAGCATTTGCTAAACGGGGTTTACAATTCTGAATCCTTCCTCTGTCCCTTCAAGATGTATATGTATCTCCTACAACTCAAGAGTGTCTTTCTAAGTATCTGAAAGCCGTTCCTTTGAAATATAATTATCAGCAGGGACAGGACCTCTGTCTGACAGTCTCTGGGGGAGGAAAGAATCCTAACTTCCATAATTGCCAACTAGCAGACCGAGCTTCCCTAATCACATTTGTACTGACCACCACTTTGTAATTTTTCAATTGAGTTCCCTCTTCTTCTCCCTCCCTACACCCTATTCTCCCTTTAAAATTCCATATCATTTTCAGCAAATTGGAATGAAGTTTAGCTCTTTTCCTTACTGTCAGTAGTTAGAGAATACAATATTTTCAACCCTTTAACTAATGTCCAGCTTTGTTTATCTTTGACAGTGTTAAAAGAGGAAACAACGATCTGGCTTTTGAGGGAAACTGTGGAGAATGGTCTGTGAAGAAACTGAAGCTCAGCACTGAGGGGCATTGGTTTTCAGGAACTTGCTAGCAATGCTGGAGAGTAGTTCAGCAAGTCCTTGAGGGTGATGGGGCTGTCTTTGATAAGAATCCAAGAAAGTGTTACTTGACTCATAGACGAGAGGCATAGAATCAGGAAATACAAGAGACAGGAAGCCTGGTGGAGGGTGAGTTAATTACCAAGAAGTTATCTCCCAAATTGGACAAGACCTGATAGGTTTGAAAATTGTTGAGATAGTTCAGCTGTATTTTGCATACTCTGACAATAGTTTGAGGCCCCAGAGGGAAGAAAAGACTTTAAAATCTAAGTAACTCTGAAAGCGTTAACTTTGGAAATCCTCTGGAGTGAGGCAGGCTAGGAGAATCAAGTTACATGAGCCACCATTTAATCACCATAAAGAATGACATCATTCCATGGAAATCTCTGAAAAGCAGTCATGAACAAAGCGTGAGACAATGATAATAAAGGATAGGATTATTAGATATCTCAATCAGCAAGGACCACTGAGAAAAACTAAAATGGAAATGTCTCTTAGTTACCATGTCCAATGTGAAATAGATAAGAACTTACCGATTTTCTTTCAATTGTTATGTGAAAATCATTTATACTTTTGAAAAGCTTTTTCCAGATCATGCCTGTATTAGTCCATTTTTATGCAGCAGATAAAGACATACCTGAGACTGGAAAGAAAAGGAGGTTTAATTTGACTTACAGTTCCACATGGTTGGGGAGGTCTCATAATCATGGTGGAGGGCAAAAGGCACTTCGCGGCAGCAAGACAGAATGAGTAAGAAGCAAAAGCGGAAACCCCTGATAAACCCATCAGATCTTGTGAGACTTATTCATTATCACAAGAATAGCACGGGAAAGACCAGCCCTCATGATTCGACTACCTCCGCTTGAGTCCCTCCCACAACACATGGTAATTCTGGGAGATACACCTGAAATTGAGATTTGAATGGGGATACAGCCAAACCATGTCAACACCCAATATTGTACTTCTTTTTACAGATTCAGTATGGATTAGAGGAAATGTAATGTTAAACATTGGGTATGTAAAACATGAATAATATTTATTTGCTGGTTAAATATTGCCAATGAGATTTCATTGGATTGGTACTGAACATGTCTAATTTTATAGTTGTTATAATGATTTGGATAAAGAGGACACAGTCACAACTAAGCTCTTCAGTGAAGCAAAGTATGCAGTTTTGTAGCTAAATTTCAGAATGATTTGATAAGACTGTATAAGTAAGTACAACAATATGATGACCAGCTACCTCGTATTTCATCTAGATAAAAGTTGTAACGGGATGTTGCAAAGTGGAAAAGAGTTATTCGTACTTTGCCAGATATGTCATGAGAAAAAAGACATTCCTGAGTATAAACATTTTGAGCCCAAATGAATGGGAGAATCATTTTTAGCCAGGATCCAGAAATTTATAAGAATGATCGAGATAGAGGGTGGAGACAAACAACACTGTAGTTTGGGAAAGTCCAAGATTTAATCATTAACAATTTCACCTGCATCTTCCTCAATCTTATTGCAGTTCACAACAGTTTCTTTTTCATGAAAACTCTGGCATTTGTTTGGTTTGTCTTTTACTTTTCAATCATTAGGCCCTTTGTTTTTTGGACTCCTCTTTTTCCTATTCCCCAAAATGGACTGTTCCTTAAGATCCTATTTTCAATTCTCTTCTTCTACTACACACTTTCCTTTAAACATTTTATTAATTTCATTAAATGTATTAAAGTAAATACATTCAAAGCTCTGGCACTGTCTTTGCACACATTATTGCTCATTGGCTGGTAGTAGATAATATTTTGCCCTCTGATATTTCTTCTACTACTATAACAACCACAGGAGCTGCTGCCCCTTAACCACTGTGAACCTGTCTCAACACCGGTGAATTAGATATAATATCTACTTCATAGGATTAGCCTGAAGACCAAAGGAGTCAATATATAAACAGTGACTAAGCAAACTGCTTAGTCTGAAAATAATCCATTTCTTTTTCTACATTTGCTTCTTTTTTTGACCTATCACATGACAGTGATTCTCAGGTTGTTCTCCATTCTAAATTGCTCTCCCCTACCCCTCCTTTTTTTTAAAAAAACAGAAAAAGTATTAAAGGTCTAAATTGCTGTTGAATGTCCCTGATTTGAGTTCATTTTTAAAAAAGAAAATCTTTCATTGGCTGGTCAGATAGAAAAATTATTTCTATATGTTAAAAATATTTCATAATAGAAAGAGGGAAGAAAAGCAAAAATAAGAACTCGTTAACTTTCCATTTACATTTCCTGACTTTTCTTTTTCCTTTGGGAGTTCTCCTATCTTTTGTGCTGCAAAGGTTGATATTTCATCTGCAATTTCTGAAAATTGATAATTTTTCTTATTACATAGCAATATATGTTTCATGATATAATATAAAATTCATAAAATAGGACTAATGAAAACAGAATATAAAGAAACTCCTAAAGTTCACCAGCCTGAGATGATATTTTGATGTATATCCTCCAGGTACATATGGTATATGTATTTGTATATTGAATATGTATATTATTTTATCAACTGCTTTGTTTCACTTAAAACACAGAAATATTATCTACATCATCAAACAGATTTCCAAAATTACATGTGTAGCTGATTACAATTCCATTTAACTTGTTTATAATATTATAATAAACAACCTATAGCAAAATTGTATGTGTCATTTTGACTTAAAATTTTTTTCTCCACCATATTCTATTTTTGTTTTGATTTTATTTGAAAAATTTTTTCCACATGTATTTTGTTTATTTCCACTGTTATCCTAACTTATTCCTTTTATTTATTGTGAAGACTAGTAAAATAGAGTAATTCAATTCAGCTTTTTAATTGAGAATCTACTGTAGGTCAGATATGCTAAGTACTAAGTAAAGAAAGATGAATAAGAAAAAATTCTTTCTTTACACTAGTAAGAGAGATAGAAATGAAACTTTTAATGAAATGTGGTGTATGTGATAAAAAGTGCTTGCACAAAGAAATTATTGGAGTAATGAGTAGAAATTCTTCTCACAAATATTCACTTAATACATTACACATCATATGAAACATATATACATTTTTAATAATTGTAGTATGTTATTAGTTGGTATATTTTGAACTATTACAATTAAATATTAAACATTATTAATGTTTTAAGTGTTAAAGTTCAAACAACAAATCTCAATAAATTAAATTTAAAAAATATTATATTAATGAAGTGCACCTATAATTATAAAGGAGAAGTGACTTAGAATTTATTTTTAAATAAAAGGAGCATTGAGTCTATAAAATTGTGAACACACATGGAGTCAATACTCAATCTAGACTGGGGAGATGTGGGGATGGGGAATATAAAAGCTGTGAAAATATCAAATAGTTCATTTGAAATTCAAACTTAACTTCATGTTTGTAATTAGGTTGTTTTTTTATTTGTTATTAGGGTGCTGCAAAAGTAATTGCAGTTTTTGCCATTAAAAGTAATTGCCACAATTACGTTTGCATCAGCCTAATACATCTGTCAACCCTGAGTCTAGGCTATCTCACTGAGGGCAGAAAGCTTGACCTGAGATATGAAGGATGAGCATGACCACAAGAAAAGCTAGGAGACTGCAGGGAATAATAAGTGCAAAGTCCTTAGAGCAGGTAAGAGATTGGCCTGCTCCACAAACAGAGAAGGGGTGGGCACCGGAGCACAACGAAAAAAAGGAAGTTGGAGAAACAGAAGTTCAATAAGGTCACCAAAGAGAGGGAACAGCAAAGAAGGAATGATGATGCCACTTGTCAAATCCATAGAATGCATTAAGGAAAATGCTGTGGATATTAATGTATTCCAATCAGGGGATCAAAAATTCAAAATCATATTCCAGAAAAAGCATATTGGCAGAAGTGTTTAGGAAAGATTGGAGAAGATTAAGAGTAAAAGCAGTTAGTTTCAGTTAGTCATGTGAACAACAGAGGAGAGCCTGCATTAACAAAGGTAGAAAATACCCTTCATGTGAAATGTGAAGTTTGAATTTCAGATAAACCAACTAGTTTATAAAGGAAGATAGTGGGTTTTAAATTTCTCATTTGTGATCTACCATTAGAAACATTTTAATCCAGTAGGCCGGGCGCGGGGGCTCAAGCCTGTAATCCCAGCACTTTGGGAGGCTGAGATGGGCGGATCACGAGTTCAGGAGATCGAGACCATCCTGGCTAACCCGGTGAAACCCTGTCTCTACTAAAAAAATACAAAAAACTAGCCGGGCGGGATGGCGGGCACC
Organism: Macaca nemestrina; assembly: GCF_043159975.1. Taxonomy (NCBI): domain Eukaryota; kingdom Metazoa; phylum Chordata; class Mammalia; order Primates; family Cercopithecidae; genus Macaca; species Macaca nemestrina. Next base: position 65,559,464 of record NC_092127.1, on the reverse strand, counting down.
TGTAGTCCCAGCTACTCGGGAGGCTGAGGCAGGAGAATGGCGTAAACCCGGGAGGCGGAGCTTGCAGTGAGCTGAGATCCGGCCACTGCACTCCAGCCTGGGCCACAGAGCGAGACTCCGTCTCAAAAAAAAAAAAAAAAAAAAGAAACATTTTAATCCACTACAAACTATGTGCATGTGCATGTGCATGTAAACACACACACATATACACACCTATTAAGAATCTTACAAAATAATAATGTACTTAGGCTTACTACAGGAAATCCTCTCTGATATTTTTATTCTAATCATGTCTGTTCTTTTTTGTTGAAAATCATTGGTAATCACCCACTAATTTTTATGTCTACAAATGGATTATGACAAATAACTTGAAAATGTTATTTTTTTGTTATCTTTTTTTTCATTATACTTCAAGTTCTACAGTACATGTGCACAACATGCAGGTTTGTTACATATGTATACATGTGCCATGTTGGTGTGCTGCACACATTAACTCATCATTTACATTAGGTATATCTCCTAATGCTATCCCTTCCCCCCAACAATAGGACTCAGTCTGTGATGTTCCCCTTCCTGTGTCCAAGTGATCTCATTGTTAAATTCCCATCTATGAGTGAGAACACGCGGTATTTGGTTTTCTGTTCTTGCCATAGTTTGCTGAGAATGATGGTTTCCAGCTGCATCCATGTCCCTACAAAGGACACAAACTCATCCTTTTTTATGGCTGCATAGTATTCCATGGTGTATATGTGCCACATTTTCTTAATCCAGTCTGTCACTGATGGACATTTGGGTTGATTCCAAGTCTTTGCTATTGTGAATAGTGCCACAATAAACATACGTGTGCAAGTGTCTTTATAGCAGCATGACTTATAATCCTTTGGGTATATACCCAGTAATGGGATGGCTGGGTCAAATGGTATTTCTAGTTCTAGATCCTTGAGGAATCGCCATACTGTTTTCCACAATGGTTGAACTAGTTTACAGTCCCATCAACAGTGTAAAAGTGTTCCTATTTCTCCACATCCTCTCCAGCACCTGTTGTTTCCTGATTTTTTAATGATTGCCATTCTAACTGGTGTGAGATGGTATCTCATTGTGGTTTTGATTTGCATTTCTCTGATGGTGAGTGATGATGAGCATTTTTTCATGTGTCTGTTGGCTCTATGAATGTCTACTTTTGAGAAGTGTCTGTTCATATACTTTGCCCACTTTTTGATGGGGTTGTTTGGTTTTTTCTTGTAAATTTGATTGAGTTCTTTATAGGTTCTGGATATTAGCCTTTTGTCAGATGAGTACATTGCAAAAATTTTCTCCCATTCTGTAGGTTGTCTGTTCACTCTGATGGTAGTTTCTTTTGCTGTGCAGAAGTTCTTTAGTTTAATTAGATCCCATTTGTCAATTTGGGCTTTTGTTGCCATTGCTTTTGGTGTTTTAGACATGAAGTCCTTGCCCATACTTATGTCCTAAATGGTATTACCTAGGTTTTCTTCTAGGGTTTTTATGGTCTTAGGTCTAACATTTAAGTCTCTAATCCACCTTGAATTAATTTTCGTATAAGGAGTAAGGAAAGGATCCAGTTTCAGCTTTCTACTTATGGCTAGCCAATTTTCCCAGCACCATTTATTAAATAGGGAATCCTTTCCCCATTTCTTGTTTTTGTCAGTTTTGTCAAAGATCATATGGCTGTAGATGTGTGGTATTATTTCTGAGGGCTCTGTTCTGTTCCATTGGTCTATATCTCTGTTTTGGTACCAGTACCATGCTGTTTTGGTTACTGTATAGTTTGAAGTCAGGTAGCGTGATGCCTCCAGCTTTGTTCTTATGGCTTAGATTGTATTGGCAATGTGGGCTCTTTTTTGGTTCCATATGAACTGTAAAGCAGTTTTTCCAATTCTGTGAAGAAAGTCATTGGTAGCTTAATGGGGATGGCATTGAATCTATAAATTACCTTGGGCAGTATGGCCATTTTCACAATATCGATTCTTCCTATCCATTACCATGGTATGTTCTTTCATTTGTTTGTGTCCTCTTTTATTTCACTGAGCAGTGGTTTGTAGTTCTCCTTGAAGAGGTCCTTTTCATCCCTTGTCAGTTGGATTCCTAGATATTTTATTCTCTTTGAAGCTATTGTGAATGGGAGTTCATTCATGATTTGGCTCTCTGTTTGTCTGTTACTGGTGTATAAGAATGTTTGTGATTTTTGCACATTGATTTTGTATACCGAGACTTTGCTGAAGTTGCTTATCAGCTTAAGGAGATTTTGGGCTGAGACAATGGGGTTTTCTAAATATACAATCATGTCATCTGCAAACAGGGACAATTTGACTTCTTCTTTTCCTAACTGAATGACCTTTATTTCTTTCACTTGCCTGATTGCCCTAGCCAGAACTTCCAACACTATGTTGAATAGGAGTGGTGAGAGAGGGCATCCCTGTCTTGTGCCAGTTTTCAAAGGGAATGCTTCCAGTTTTTGCCCATTCAGTATGATATTGGCTGTGGGTTTGTTATAAATAGCTCTTATTATTTTGAGATACATTCCATCAGTACCGAATTTATTGAGTGTTTTTAGCATGAAGGGCTGTTGAATTTTGTCAAAGGCCTTTTCTGCATCTATTGAGATAATCATGTGGTTTTTGTTTTTGGTGCTGTTTATATGCTGAATTATGTTTACTGATTTGCATATGTTGAACCAGCCTTGCATCCCAGGGATGAAGCCCATTTGATCATGGTAGATGAGCTTTTTGATGTGCTGCTGGATTCAGTTTGCCAGTATTTTACTGAGGATTTTTGCATTAATGTTCATCAGGGATATTAGTCTAAAATTCTCTTTTTTTTGTTGTATCTCTGTCAGGCTTTGGTATCAGGATGATGCTGGCCTCTTAAAATGAGTTAGGGAGAATTCCCTCTTTTTCTATTGATTGGAATGTTTCAGAAGGAATGGTACCAACTCCTCCTTGTACATCTGGTATAATTCAACGGTGAATCCATCTGGTCCTGGACTTTTTTTGGTTGGTAGGCTATTAATTATTGCCTCAATTTCAGAGCCTGCTATTGGTCTATTCAGGGATTCAACTTCTTCCTGGTTTAGTCTTGGGAGAGTGTAAGTGTCCAGGAAATTATCCATTTCTTCTAGGTTTTCTAGTTTATTTGCATAGAGGTGTTTATAGTATTCTCTGATGGTAGTTTGTATTTCTGTGGGGTCAGTGGTGATAGCCCCTTTATCATTTTTCATTGTGTCTCTGATTCTTCTCTCTTTTCTCCTTTATTAGTCTTGCTAGCGGTCTGTCAATTTTGTTGATCTTTTCAAAAAACCAGCTCCTGGATTCATTGATTTTTTGGAGGGTTTTTTGGGTCTCTACCTCCTTCAGTTCTGCTCTGATTTTAGTTATTTCTTGCCTTCTGCTAGCTTTCGAATGTGTTTGCTCTTGCTTCTCTAGTTCTTTTAATTGTGATGTTAGAGTGTCAATTTTAGATCTTTCCTGCTTTCTCTTGTGGGCATTTAGTGCTATAAATTTCCCTCTACACACTGCTTAACATGTGTCCCAGAGATTCTGGTATGTTGTATCTTTGTTCTCATTGGTTTCAAAGAACATCTTTATTTCTGCCTTCATTTCGTTATGTACCCAGTAGTCATTCAGGAGCAGGTTGTTCAATTTCCATGTGGTTGAGCAGTTTTGATTGAGTTTCTTAGTCCTGAGTTCTAGTTTGATTGCACTGTGGTCTGAGAGACAGTTTGTTATAATTTCTGTTCTTGTACATTTGCTGAGGAGTGCTTTACTCCCAACTATGTGGTCAATTTTGGAATAAGTGCAATGTGGTGCTGAGAAGAATGTATATTCTGTTGATTTGGGGTGGAGAGTTCTGTAGATGTCTATTAGGTCTGCTTGGTGCAGAGTTGAGTTCAATTCTTGGATATCCTTGTTAACTTTCTGTCTCGTTGATCTGTCTAATGTTGACAGTGGAGTGTTGAAGTCTCCCATTATTATTGTATGGGAGTCTAAGTCTCTTTGTAAGTCTCTAAGGACTTGCTTTCTGAATCTGGGTGCTCCTGTATTGGGTGCATATATATTTAGGATAGTTAGCTCTTCTTGATGAATTGATCCCTTCACCATTATGTAATGGCCTTCTTTGTCTCTTTTGATCTTTGATGGTTTAACGTCTGTTTTATCAGAGACTAGGATTGCAACCCCCACTTTTTTTTGTTTTCCTTTTGTTTGGTAGATCTTCCTCCATCCCTATATTTTGAGCCTATGTGTGTCTCTGCATGTGAGATGGGTCTCCTGAATACAGCAAACTGATGGGTCTTGACTCTTTATCCAACTTGCCAGTCTGTGTCTTTTAATTGGACCATTTAGTCCATTTACATTTAAGGTTAATATTGTTATGTGTGAACTTTATCCTGTCATTATGATATTAGCTGCTTATTTTGCTCACTAGTTGATGCAATTTCTTGCTAGCATTGATGGACTTTGCATTTTGACACATGTTTGCAATGGCTGGTACCTGTTGTTCCTTTCCATGTTTAGTGCTTCCTTCAGGGCCTCTTGTAAAGCAGGCCTAGTGGTGACAAAATCTCTAAGCATTTGCTTGTCTATAAAGGATTTTATTTCTCCTTCACTTATGAAACTTAGTTTGGCTGGATATGAAATTCTGGATTTTAAATTTTTTTCTTTAAAAATGTTGAATATTGGCCCCCATTGTCTTCTGGCTTGGAGAGTTTCCATCAAGAGATCTGCTGTTAGTCTGATGGGCTTTCCTTTGTGTTTAACCCGACCTTTCTTTCTGACTGCCCTTAACAGTTTTTCCTTCATTTCAACTTTGGTGAATCTGATAATTATGTGTCTTGGTGTTGCTCTTCTCGAAGAGTATCTTTGTGGTGTTCTCTGTATTTCCTGAATTTGAATGTTGGCCTGCCTTACTAGGTTGGGGAAATTCTCCTGGATGATATCCTGAAGAGTGTTTTCCAACTTGGTTCCATTTTCCCCCTCACCTTCAGGCACCCCAATCAGACATAGATTTGATCTTTTCACATAATTCCATACTTCTTGAAGGCTTTGTTCATTTCTTTTTCCTCTTTTTTCTTTAGACTTCTCTTCTTGCTTTGTTGCATTCATTTGATTCTCAATCGCTAATACTCTTTCTTCCAGTTGATCAAGTTGGTTATTGAAGCTTGTGCATTTGTCACATATTTCTCATGTCATTGTTTTTCTCTCTGTCCGTTCGTTTATGGCCTTCTCTCCATTGATTATTCTAGTTATCAATTTTTCCATTCTTTTTTCAAGATTTTTAGTTTCTTTGTGCTGGGTACGTAATTCCTGCTTTAGCTCTGAGAAGTTTGATGGACTGAAGCCTTCTTCTCTCAACTCGTCAAAGTCATTCTCCGTCCAGCTTTGATCCGTTGCTGGCAATGAGCTGCATTCCTTTGAAGGGGGAGATGTGCTCTGATTTTTTGAATTTCCAGCTTTTCTGCCCTGCTTTTTGCCCATCTTTGTGGTTTTATCTGACTTTGGTCTTTGATGATGGTGACGTACTGATGGAGTTTTGGTGTGGGTATCTTTCCTATTTGTTAGTTTTCCTTCTAACAGTCAGGACCCTGAGCTGTAAGTCTGTTGGAGATTGCTTGAGGTCCACTCCAGACCCTGTTTGCCTGGGTGTCATCAGCAGAGGCTGCAGAAGATAGAATATTGCTGAACCACGAGTGTGCCTGTCTGATTCTTGCTTTGGAAGCTTCGTCTCAGGGCTGTACCCTGCTGTGTGAAGTGTAGGGTGTCGGTCTGCACCTAGTGGGGGATGTCTCCCAGTTAGGCTACTCAGGAGTCAGGGACCCACTTGAGCATGCAGTCTGTCCGTTCTCAGATCTCAACCTCCATGTTGGGAGATCCACTGCTCTCTTCAAAGCTGTCAGACAGGGTTGTTTGCATCTGCAGAGGTTTCTGCTGCTTTTTGTTTAGCTATGCCCTGTCCCCAGTGGTGGAGTCTACAGAGACAGGCAGGCCTCCTTGAGCTGCTGTGGGCTCCACCCAGTTCGAGCTTCCCAGCGGCTTTGTTTCCTACTTAAGCCTCAGCAATGGTGGGCGCCCCTCCCCCAGCCTTGCTGCTGCCTTGCAGTTAGATCGCAGACTGCTGTGCTAGCAATGAGGGAGGCTCTGTGGGTGTGGGACCCTCCCGGCCAGGTGCGGGATATAATCTCTTGGTGTGCCATTTGCTAAGACCCTTGGTAAAGCGCAGTATTGGGGTGGGAGTTACCCAATTTTCCAGGTGTTGTGTGTCTCAGTTCCCCTGGCTAGGGAAAGGGATTCCCTTCTCCCTTGCGCTTCCCAGGTGAGGCGATGCCTCGCCCTGCTTCAGCTCTCGCTGGTTGGGCTGCAGCAGCTGAGCAGCACCGATTGTCTGGCACTCCCTAGTGAGATGAACCCGGTACCTCAGTTGAAAATGCAGAAATCACCCATCTTCTGTGTTGCTCACGCTGGGAGCTGGAGACTGGAGCTGTTCCTATTCGGCCATCTTGCCTTTTTTTTTTTTTTTTTTTTTTAAACAAATAAGAAGACAAAGGCCTATCAGGATAAGTAATCTGTAGAAGATCTCATAGCTGTTAAATTTTGAAGCCAGAATTAGAGCTCATGGTCATCTCAGACACTGTTGTAAAAATCTATATTCTTTCCACTATACTGTATTTCATGTACTAACCCTTCCTGCCCCCATATTTGTCATTAGGGAGATTTTCATGAGGATATGAAAAGACATATTATCTCTTGATATTAATTTCCAGATCTGTGATAAACCGGATATCCAGATATTGACCTGAAACCCTGGGGAAAAACACGTATTTAGGAAAAGTATCTTTAAAGAGGATGTTTAGTACTATTAAGAGACTATTATCTTTCAGACTAAATGTTGATTGCTTTTATACATGATCTTTTATTTAATGTGGGATTTTCAAGTGGGTTTGAAAGTCTGAATGGCTAGACTGAGTAAGTGCAATAGATAATGTGGTTGGTTCTTACAAATTACTTTCTACCTTCAATCCAGTTGACCCCTGGCTGCCATTCCTCCAGCTCTTCCGGTGATTTTGTAAACATTTAATTATCTATAAGTTCTTTTCTTTTTGAAATGCTTATGGTATTTTCTCTTTCATACAACTGGAGCTGACAGATTAAAGAAGGAAGTTCACACTTAGTAAAAGATAAGACAAGATGAAACTCAATCACAAACTCTAGTCTTTTTTTTTGTAATAGAAAGCTTAGACTTGTGCTAAATATGCCTTGATAACTTTTAGTCTGTTTTCACCATCTTCTCAACCTAGATAGGCTTGCTCATTCGATTGGTAAGTTCTAGGTACTAGGTATTCAAGCAAAGAAATTTCTTGAGGTACAGAATAAATGAATATCATCCTCAGAGTACCAACAGTTTGAAAAAATGAGAAGAAAAATGGCATCAGTAAAAGACCCCATTATGAACACAGGCTAGTAACTTTCTTAATCCAAAATTTCAATTTGTTATAATGACAAATAGATTTTATTCATGACAAATGTAAAGTATTGAAAGAGAAATAATCAAATAGCCCATACTCCTCTATTTCCTGAGGATGCTGGCTTTGTAATTTTTGATAGTCAAGAAAATGATCAGAAACCTAATGCAATGCTTTTGTTTGTGCAAATATTCTGTCTCATTTCACTTGGAATATGGAGTATAATTTTGACCACTGCTTTTTGGGTGACCCATGATAAAGATATAAATTGTCTAGAAAGGCAAATAGATTAAATAAATGGGATTCTGTATAAACCAAACACAAACAAAAAGTTGAAGAGTAAATGAGATGATTAAACATCACAAATTAACATGGTGCCTGTACTCAATAAATGTAGCTATTATAATTCTTTAAAAATTAATAGAGAATTAATACTATACTCTTTATAAAACGAAACACCAAGACAAGAAAATAATGCAAAGGATAGCTTAACTGTGAAAAATAATTTAATATTAAATAATGCTGAAAGTTGTTAAACTCAATCAATACAATATATATATTTTTAGTCTCTTCACATAAATCTTATATGATACTATTACACGTTTGTTAAAAGAAAAAAAACTACTAAAAATAATTGTGTGTGTGATTTTTAGAAGACTACATATTTAAATGTTCTACATATTGAATCAATTTTCAAACTTCAAATTTTTAGAGTGCTTTTGGAGTGGAACACATCCTGAGTGTGCCCTTTCAGTTCAGTCTGTTACTGATGCTCTCCTAATGGCATTCACACATGCATACAGCTCGCCTCCTTTGAAGCAGCCTGCTTTAAGATTGAAAATATGATTGAGAGTGGCCAAAATACAACTCTCTGTGAGTGGTCCAATTATGTCCTAATTAACTTTCAATGTGTCAAGTTCAACTGATAGAAAATAGTCAAGAAATTAAGGAGGTAAGCTGAGATTTTACACTTCTCTCAATTTTAAACTTGTTATTAAGTGGAAAATAAAGACTACATGCTCTTATTGCTTTAAAAAAGATCAAAAATGACATTTAATGACATTCTTGAAGAAGATGAACATTTGCAATTGCAAATGGAACTTCTTGGAAAATAAGCTTTCAGTGCCTTTGTTGCGCAGATCTTTCTTTTCCAGTTCAATATGAATCTCAAACTTTTAAAATCCAGATGGGCAGCACATGACAAATACGGGTAAACTCAGCCAATGAAACAAAAGTATTTGTTTCCACCCTATTTAATGTGTTACTTCCTCCAAGTAACAATAGAAAACCAAAACTTCTTGAAAATAAATAAAATGCCAATAATTTTAAAAGTGGTGAATAAATTCCAAGAAAAATATGATTAAATTCACTATTATACCATCAATCATATTTGAAGGGCATTTTGGAACTGAACAAATTAAAATGTCCAACTAAATGTATAGTTGTGTCTTAGTTAACCATTCTGTTTCCAGAAAGAAAAAAAATAAATATATCTCACAGCAAATTCTTAAGCTTTGTATAACTTTATTTTCATCACTCTTTATCTCTAGGATTTAACAAAGAGCTGCTGAAGGTTTCACTGATGTGGAAGCAGTGAATTTATATTTCAGAAGGAATACACAGATAAGTGATGGATTCAGAGAATTTATAAGCTTAAAAATCAATTTTAAAAATATAAATCAAATGATATCTGCTTTGTGATCAAATCCATTTAGCTCCATGTTATTGTTTTAATGCCCTAATGGAGCTACTTCTCTGCACAGCTTTCTAGGAGTCCAGAGACTGCTCTATACATTGGAAAATATGATGAATGTGTTCGAGAGGGGTGTGACAATTGTTCCTTACACAGATTTTTCCAAGCATTCTCTGTTTTCTATACTTTGTTTTGTATTCTTTGACCCATTATTACCACCAAGTCCAGCGTTCTTCAGGAGAAAATTATCTCCTCTTTTTTGGTATTCCTGTCTGCACACACTTAAGTTTTCAACCTATCCTCTGATAAGATAGTTACCAAGTCCAGCGTTCTTCAGGAGAAAATTATCTCCTCTTTTTTGGTATTCCTGTCTGCACACACTAAGTTTTCAACCTATCCTCTGATAAGATAGTTACCCTTCCATGAGCCTTCTCTTTCAAAAGTAATTAGGCACCGTAGTTGAAATTACTGTCTGTGTTTGGCTCCTCTCCTGCCTTCCTTTCTCCCTCTCATCTCTTTTGATTTCTTTCTTTCCTTCTTTTACTTTCTGATAACTTAGCAGAATTTGAATAGGGAGAAGGGGCAGGGGCACATGGACGCCTTGATGTGTAATGAGACACACAGACTATGGATCCTAATACGCTCTCTGCTCTATGCAGAACTGGCTTCAGATTAGGCTGCCCTGAGGCTGGAGGTTAAAGACCTAGATGATTAGAGCTGAGCAGCATGAGTAAAGTAGGGGCTGACATTTCCACTCAGTTGCTTGATTAAATAATGCTCCTAACTTTTAAAAAAATCTTATTTTTTTGTTCGTTTGAGTCACATCATTGATGTAACTGTGGGTTTTCCATTTCTTGGCAGTACATTTTCTGGTCTCTATGATTTAGTTGATTTCAGCTTCTATTTTAAATCTATTGGTGTTTATCATGTCAAAGAAGCATAGAGACAGATATATCCTTCCTGCAAATCTCTTCCAGACTTTTCTCTGATTTACATCATAGGCTTATCAAGCTGCTGTGCCTACTGCTTTAGGTACAAATACCTCTACATTCCTTCTGTATGCTTTTTAAGGCTTCCCTAATATGATCTCTTAATCAACATTCTTTCCTGTCACTCTTTACACTCCTTGGTCTGGCCAGGTGAATCTTCTGTGTCACCAACACCAACCTACGCCACACCATGGGATCCTGTCCCTTCTCTTCCAGAATCCCCATTTCCAGAAATGACTCAGACCACTCAGGACTGTCTTTGCCTCTCTGGAAGGTTCATTTCACTACTGCCTGTCTTCTAAAACTCTATCTCATCTTCAAATTTCAACCGAATTTTCTGCTTTCTTGCACAATATAAGCACTTTCTGGTTTTTTTACCTACCAGTTTCCTGCATAATTGTCCTTATCTCCTTGAAATGGATTTTAAATTCTGAGAACAGGAACCATTTTCCATTTATCTCCATGCCTCACAACACGAATCCTCTTTCTGTGCAGGTATCCATTGATTGGTCAATTAAAAAAAAAAAAAAAAGAATGATGGTTTCCAGCTGCATCCATGTCCCTACAAAGGACACAAACTCATCCTTTTTTATGGCTGCATAGTATTCCATGGCGTATATGTGCCACATTTTCTTAATCCAGTCTGTCACTGATGGACATTTGGGTTGATTCCAAGTCTTTGCTATTGTGAATAGTGCCGCAATAAACATACGTGTGCATGTGTCTTTATAGCAGCATGATTTATAATCCTTTGGGTATATACCCAGTAATGGGATAGCTGGGTAAACACCGCATGTTCTCACTCATAGGTGGGAACTGAACAATGAGATCACTTGGACTCGGGAAGGGGAACATCACACACCGGGGCCTATCATGGGGGGGGGGAGGGGGGGAGGGATTGCATTGGGAGTTATACCTGATGTAAATGACGAGTTGATGGGTGCTGACGAGTTGATGGGTGTAGCACACCAACATGGCACAAGTATACATATGTAACAAACCTGGACGTTATGCACATGTACCCTAGAACTTAAAGTATAATAATAATAATAAATAAATAAATTTAAAAAAAAGAAAAGCTGGTCTCTTTTGCTTTTCAGTTACTGGTTTCATAGGTCAATTTAATTTCCTTATAATATGTTTTTAAAACTGGATTTTGAGAATTGGGAGGTTTAAGTTTTCTTTAGTTAAATCAACCAGTTAAGGGAGGATAGTTTTGTTTTCTGCTTCCAGTGAAACAATTTGGAGTATAACTAAAAACCAGTTGGATTTAGTATTGTTTATTTCAAAGATTTTATGTTTCTCTGTGGGAGGATACACTAGCTATTGATATTATCTATACCGTTTTTAATCCTTATTTGCATACAGTTCCTCAGTTTGCATTTTTTATTTTTTTCCTCAGTGTTCCCAAATTTAAAAAAAAAATTTGATATGTTTGTAGAGATTTTTTAAAAATTTGTTTCATTTTCATTTTTATTTTCATCTACTACATTTAATAAAAGATCATCAAGTAATTTTCTTAAAGTTTGTTCTTAAGTCTATCCCATGTTTAGTTAGACTAAGTGCCAAGCTGTGTTTGGCAAACTTGAGAGGGTAACTGCTAATTAAGCAAATCTTGTTTAATGATAAAAAGGAAGCAAGAGAACTCCTTTAAACTAGGTGTGAGAAAGTGATTCGAGCATGTTGAGTACTGCCAAAATGCTTCAGAATCCTCTGTTAATGATTTAATTAGTAGCAAACTGTCATCAGCCTTAGTAAATGTCTTAACACTTGTTTCTTTTAGTCAGCCCCTAGTGACTTAAACCTGCAACTTCTAAGCCATTAATGTTTTGGGTCATTAGGGTATGTTAACGTAAGACTTCATTTAGTTAGTTTTAAACTATCTATAAAAGTAAGCTCTTTTTTTCCCCTTTCTCTTCTTATTGCCTAACCATCACATTTTTATATGTTTTTCTTGCCACTGCTGGGAAACTGTAGTGCTTCACTTGTAAAGATAAATACCACTGTAATGGATTTTAATATTTTGGCCACCCAGCACCACAATTTAATTTGAGATATGCGTCTCCTTGAAAGCCATCTTGGTGGAACATAAAGTTCGTGAGACTGCCCTCCTACTTCAGAAGCTACCTTCAAATTACTAGGAATGCTTTTTGTATCTTACCACACTAGCAAAGCCAAGGACTTTGAAGCTGGAGCAGTGTAAAGCAAGGCCAAAAGAATGACGTGGGTTTAATCCATTTTCCTAAGATTATCAAGCAACCCTTGCCACTGAGACACTCTGAGTTGCTCTAGTTCCGGACAGTTAAAAAGCTGTTTACCTTCAGCCTTCCTTCTAATACTGTGAGCTCCATCTTCTTCAAAGGGAGTCATTCTTTATAAAGTCACCCTAAAGTCATTATTATTTTTTGCTTGCAAACAGACCACTTCTGTGATGTACTCACTATTATTTGTAATTGTCTCTTTCCTTGTGTGCCAATATAAGAACAAAGCTAAGTGGTGCCTTTTATTACGAAATATAATTTTTCCTATTATTTAATATTTCAGAGAAAATCATTTAACTTGTATTTACTTGTATTAAGTGCAAAGAAACCTCTCTAATATTATGCCATGTGTCCTGGTATCTGGAAGACTTAACTCAGGTGAATGTGAGATACTCAGAATGCTGGACTATCTATCCAGAAGCAAGAAAAAGATGAGTGACCAGAAAATGAGTCTCTTCACATTATGAGAATGACAAAGTTGTGGTATAGCAAGAAAGACAAAGAATATGAAGATGCTTCATTTTTAAGTGTATAATGCTTTGCTAAGAATATAATCAGATTATGATTATACATTTGGAGTAGTGAATGAAAATGTAAATTAAAATACCATTTAATTACTGCAATTTAAAAATGACTTGGAAAAGAAAGAAACTAAAATTTGCTACACGTTTTTAGAAAAAGTAATATGTACTTTGTAGACATAAAACTTATTTGAGAAATAAATTGTGGTTTAAGACAACATTATGGAAGCTTACAGTTCATTAGAGTGTCTTCAAGTGGTTGATCATGTTCTACAGTACTTTAGGTCTAATACAATTGATTGCTAGGGCAAACAACTGGTGTCACAGACCAGTCCCAATGGTTTGGGCCACCTATCTGTTTCTACCAAGCCTAATCCTAAATCTTCATAACTCTCTAACCCTTTTTTCCAGAACACTGAAGACTTCGAGAAGTTAAAAGTAGATCCTCTTCTGGAGGAAGTGGGAGAATCCTTATCTAATTTAATCTAGTTTAACAGATCAAATTAAGGATTTATAGGAAATACATTCATATCTTCATTCACCTAAAAAGGAGTAATCTTTTGAAAATGACTTAGAAACCACTTTATTTTTATATACCACAATTTCACTTAAATTCTACCATGGGAGATGAGTGAGTCTTAGAACCAATTTAGATTTCAATATATTTCTTTGAGACAATTACAATGGCTTAAAGAAGAGGTTCAGTTGAATTTATCTCTTAGTTTAATTTTTCACTCAGTCCCCTCCCTCTGCTCCTACTTTCTGTCTCTAGGCAAAACATAATACAAATAAATCTTGATTAACTTGTCATTCTTTTTTAAAAACTTAATGTCAGATTCTGTAGCTTCAAATTGTAGTTTCAGCCTGTTTTAATCAACATTTTGGAAAGGGATTTTCTGTTAGAAAAGTGTGTAACCCATGTACCATAAAATTGAGTTTCCATACTTGTTACTTCCTTGTTTTTCCTGTTTGACAGCGAAACCCAATGAAAGGTTTGCTGATACATTTCAATTATTTTTCAGTGAGAAGAGGATACTGTGAATTTCTTTGGATTTTATTTCTTGAAAATATATTTGTCATATACAGTCTGCCATTAGGAAAAATAAAACAGCACTAAAAGTATTATGATTAAAAAGAAAAGGATGACATATCTATTCTTAACATACAATAAATCAGTCAACTTGATGAAGAAACTCTTTGTGGTTTCAATCAGTTCTACTCGTAGTACTACTGCATACATGCCACTTCTTTTAAAACTTAACACATGAGAGATTAAAAAAAAAAAGGTACATCAGCTAAAACAAAATGTGAGAAATTCAGTTCATTGTAAGACCTTTATACTGATTTTTGTGGTTATAATAAATTATAGATTTATGAGTAGACACTTGATTGGCAGAAGTGTATTTTTGATATTTAAATATCTTGATATTTCAAAAAGAGATTATGCATAATAGAGCTACTTTCTTGTCAAATATATTACAAACACATATAGCCACAAAAAAGCACTAATTTAGAACTTCTAAACACAGGGTGATTGGGTTAGATGAGCTGAAAGATAGCAATTAACAGAGAACGAAAGTCCTCATACCCAAATGGACTTTTTTTTTTTTTTTTTTTTTTTTAAGGTAAGGGAAGAAAGAAAAGTCAAAAGAGTGAAATGAATATCAGGAAAGCAAACCACAAGCATGTCAAATAACTTTCCCTACAGTCAACTCTCATTTTTACCACCTAGTCTTGTATTTGCTAGCTGATTAGTAAAAAAGGCAAAATTTGTTGACCATTTTTTGATCCAATAAAGTGATCAAATTCAAAACATAAAAATTTAGTAGTTATAATTTCCTTTAGTTTCTTTCATTTCCAAGTTCTATATGAAATAGATTCTAGAGGTTTCCATTGTATAATAAACATACCTATATAAATATTTGTTGTTGCTTTCCAATGCCCAGGTTCTTTGGTGTTTCTTAATTGTATATTAGTAGCTGTAGCTTCAATCTGGTTGAAAGGATGCTTTACATTTTCAGTCAAGATAGGACTTTTCCTTGGCATATGTATATAAAAACAAAGAAATACTTTCAATAGTTGAAATGTATTGCAAGGACTTAGACCAAGGAAAAGACTTGAATTTTATTACCAGGCAGGGGGTTGACCACAGAAGTAGGCAAGTAGGGCATAGAGGTTGACTTCCACCTCTAAGGGTGGTTTTTGGTGTGTGTGTGTCTGTGTGTGTTTTAATTTATTCGTTGCTCTTAAAAAAATGAAGAGGAAAAAAGGAACTGAATAACTTCTGGTTGGCTGAATTCCGATATTATTTTTATTGGCAACGGCCGCTGAGTGGCTGAAAGGTGGCCATTAACACTCTGACAGAAAGTGCTGACAGGGTGATTATAAGATTAACACCCTACGTTATATTAAGAGTGTCAAAACCTCACTTTTACCTGTCAATGGAAAATAATAGCAGGCGTGGAAGTACTACAGATGCAAAACGATTTCTAATGTGGAAGCACCATGCTTTGGTGTGTCTAAACTTTTTTCAATGCCCGTATTAGCTACTGAATTCAGCAGATGGTTGAAGGCATTCATTTTTTACTCAATAGCATGATTTCAGAAGTGAATGATTTTATAAAATCTGCATATTATAGTCATTCTCAATTGGAATAAGACCATTACATATGATTTGGCAAGGAGAAACTAATGGTGAATATCCCTTCTTTTATAAACCCAAATTGTATTTTTTAAAACAATTATTTACCTCAATTATGAGGAAACATTTAACAGACAAGCTATTTTCTAAATTGCCCCTATACCTCTTTGTAGTTCCCAAACTGAAAATTCCCCCAAATTCTGGCTCCAAAACCATGTAAATAGAAAGTTTTCCTTTAACAAGGTGTTTGGTTATTTGTTGGCTTATTCACTCTTAATCACACAGGGTCAGATCCTTCCTTTGCAACACATACAAGACTCCACTAAATGTATGTAAATGTAAAATACTAGCATCAATTAAATCATGAAAACCTCTAGTACTTTCTCGTCTAGGAATGGTTATTCAACATGTTGAATTCATCATTCTTTTGACTGAATTCTGCTTGGAAAACAAATGTGAAAAATCAAGATTTGCAGAATAAGTGACAGTTTGGGGAGGTGCTTAAGCTAAGGGTCCTAAGTCAGAGAAGTGAGGGGTGAAGAGAGAAAATTCTCTATCCCATATCACTGAGAGAGCCAAACCAGGTCAGTCTTCTTTTGGGTTCTAATGAATCTGCACATCATCCAGGGATCTTGAACTCAGCCTCATTTTCTGCTCTGTCCTGCACTGAAAGATTCACTTAGAGACTGAGGGCTGATCAAGGGGAGAGCCCAGGACTCCTCAAGCCCCGGGAATGTGAGAGCAGTCCTTTGGGAGCAGGGTAACTATGGGTGGGAGGACAGGAACTGCACATGGCTGTGGGCCTAGATTGACTTGTAACTTTAAAATCTTTGGATACATGGTACATCAATCTCTTTATGTAGCCTTGCCCTGTGCCCTTTGTTCACAAACATTAGAGGTGGACCTGACTAGAGACTATTCCTACCCAAATATTTCTTTTTCTCAACCATGAAAATAATTATCCAGTAGTCCTATAAATTCAATCCATTAGACTTATATAGATAAGATATTTATTTATGGTGGTTTTTGGTGAAGATTTGTGATTTTCATTTCTATCATTAGGTTAGATAAGACAGTTAATAGACTCAAGAAAGTTTCCAAATGTATGTTAATGGCTTGGTGATTAGTGAAAATCTGGGCCACTTCATAGACACCTCATAGAACTCCATTGGAGGCAATGTGGTTATTCCCCTGATTTGTGCTAAAAATAATAACAGAACCATTTAACCTGGATGGATAAGTTCCCAAACAAACAATAAAGAAGAATGGTTTTAAAATCCAGACTGGAAGAACCTAGACTTGGAATCGAGACAGTTTGATTGATTGATTCCAATATATTACAATGAGGAGGATTTCAATATATTACAATGAAGAGGTTGGAGTATATTGGTGGAGTCCTAGGGCCCTAAGCAACCTCTAAGGACCAGTACAGGAGATAGGGTGAGTAGTGGTCAGGGACTCCCACCCCACCAAGGTTAATACTACAGTGTGTCTTTAATAACTAATTTGGCTATGAAAACAATAACAGTTTACAAACCACAGACTAGATAATTTCAAAATTCCATTCTATCTCAAAAACGTTATCGTTTTAATTATGTAGAGAGACAAAGAGGAACTTTGGGTAATCAAACCTAAATGAAACTCTTCTTCTTCGACATTAAAATAAAAATAAAGAGAAAAGCCCCAAAGAAATTGCTTCATGAATCTTATTTTCCTACTTGATAGAATCATAAACTGATTGAGACACGTATTTTTCAAACCCCTGGAATTCAGAAAGGCTGAGTTATCTCAGCACATATTCTCTGTTGGATTTATTAGTGTTCCCACTTGAACAGATCAGTTTGGTGAGTATAAACAGACAGTAGATTTTGATCACTGAGAAAGTAAAGACCAAAAATGAGAAAAGTGACTTTTATGAAAATAAGGTTGGGAAATTACTGAGAGCTTTTAAAAAGACAACCAACATGGATTAAGTGACAAGGAATGCATATAATATGAGCAGGATGGCATTAGATTGATTGGAGAGGAGAAATGCAGGAGAAAGGTAGGAAGGAAAGGTAACAGCAGTCCAGCTGTGTGATGACCAGGGCCAGGAGCTAGGATTTGGCACAGCTGCAAGGGGAGAGGGAGGACATGCATGTAAGTTGCCAAAGAAGACAAGTCAAATAGGTGTTAGAATGGGAAAGGAGCCAGTATCCCTAGGCTTCCCATCCACATCTCCGTTTACTCAAACACAATTTCTCTTTTGGGAAAGTAACCTTTGTCCTTTATCCTAAGTACTTTCTAATCATCCACATCCTACTATAAGGTTACAAATTAATGGAAGTCAACTTGGAGACTTCTCCAGTGACATGAAATTGTTTTCTTTTACTCTGTGGTTTAACAGTTTCTCCACAGTAACAGGGCAGTCTTTTTATAACCAGAAACACGGACCTTATTTGTGGTCTTCAGCCATGGCAAAACTCCCGTCAAAGCCAATGGGAGTTGTGGCTAAGTAAACCTTAGTGAATAATACTCATTTTTTATAAGGTTTGGAATATGAAGCAATCAGAATTGTTATTTGCTTATTATTTGTTGTTTTTGGTTCCCATGAAAGTATTACCACAAATAGGATGGAGGATTATGTCTGTCTTTACATGCACAAAACACATTTTGAAATCTTGAAAAGAAATGATATATTCTTCAGGAAGGAAATAGATAGAATTTTAATCAGCTCTTGATTATTGATTTAGAAATTATTTTCTCTTTCTCCAGTTGGGTTTAACACTTGCAAGCATTTTTACAGTGCATTATTTCTAGAAAAAAAATTATTAATTCATTTGCTATTCAAATCAGTTCTCTGAGTTCTACTCCACCATGAAAAATAAGAAGTAGGAAGAATACAGTTTCAGGAAAAAAAATTA
This sequence comes from Macaca nemestrina, assembly GCF_043159975.1. NCBI lineage: Eukaryota > Metazoa > Chordata > Mammalia > Primates > Cercopithecidae > Macaca > Macaca nemestrina. The sequence continues at coordinate 65,540,985 of NC_092127.1, read as the reverse complement.
TTATTTAAGAAATTCTTGAGAAATTTACCAAATATTTCCTAAATAATTTCGTAAGAGTTTACTCCAGATAATTAATTATGCTGTTTGTATTGGAAATTTTGTAATGGCATCTCTTTGATCTGCTGTGGTACACAATCAAAAAATTAGCAACAACCAATTGACCCTCACCATGAAAGTATTTGATCACTTGGTCATCAAGGAAGCATCACATAACTACATTAAACAATATCTGCCTACTACCTTCTCTCTCCATTTTCTTAATTTTGTATATTATATGGTAAATGCTGGGGGGAGATTACTATTACATATTCCATTAATTGAGAACAACTAAGTGTATTGCTTATAAATTGGTTTTTTAAAAATAAAAAAGTGAATTGGTTTTTATTTTGGATTAATTTAGGAAATATGACATAATTTGACTAAATGGGTCATTCATTCCCTGGTAGAGTAATTTTGGCAGTTTTAGAACACAGGGCAATAGTGACTACTTTCTTCTCCTGGAAATGCTATTTGCCTTTCTATAATCAGCTCTTTGCTGGTTAATTTTTTACGTGTTTGACTAATCTCTTCTAGTATCTTTAATTAGTTCCTCTTCTCAATCTTCCACAAAAATCTCCTGTTTCTCTCCCTAAATGTGTTATTTTCTTGGTGAACTTTCCCAAATACACATCTTCAGGCATCACTTCAACTACAGATCCGTAAGCTGGCCATGTGTTTTTGTAAATAAAGTTTTATTGGAATATAGCCATGCTAATTCATTGTCTATGGCTTTTTTTTTTTTTTCATTTCAATGGCAGAGTTGAATAGTTGAGACAGAAGTTGTATAGTCCACAAAGCTTACAACATTTACTATCTTGTACTCTAACAGAAAGTTAGTTAACATTTGACCTAGAACATAGTCAACTCTCCATAATTGCAACAGGAAATTGAAAATTCAAACTGTTCAAAGCAAATTTATTTAATGCCATTGTTATCTACTTATTTTGTTTCATTGAATGTTTTTAAAATGTCTTTATCTTCCTTTTCCTTTGTATTGCCTACATCACAACGGTCTGCTAATCTCCCTCAAATCTGAACTCTTACCACTTGTTGTATTTATTGATCCTGTCCATCTCTTACCTGAATATTTTAGCATTTAATTTCATTTCGAGCTTCTCTTTCTTTAAACGTATTACATGTTCTTTTGCCAGTAATCTTAGGCAAAAGACTTAGCTGTTCATGTATTTATTATTTAACTTCCTTTGATACCTCCCATAACTTCACGATAGAGTCCAAAACCTTACCCTGTAATTCAAGACCATTTATTCTACGTTTCTGCCACTCCTCCTAGTGCTACAGATATCTACTCACTTTCCAAGACACTATTACCCAAGCAATTCATATCCTTTCTAGCTCATGCATGTCTTTAAATATTATTGTCTCTCTGCTTGAAATGCTTTCCCAATTTTTCTTCTGTAATCCTACTCATTTTTTTTTCCATGCTCAATTCAAAGGTCAAACTCTCTATGAAGCCATTCTCAGTAGGCAAAATTAAATCGTACTTCATTCTGCTTCTTTATGACTTAGGATGCATTCAACTTTCTTTGATCTTCAGCAATAGTTCAAAAAAAATCATAACTCTTCTGTTGAATCTATATATGGTCTTAGAATACTTTTCAGGCAATTACTATCATTTAAAGGTAGTCTGAGAGGTAAAATCTGTATTATACCATGTGAAACACTATATTCTTTAAGCAGGACAGCAACTTCTTCATTTATTTATTCCAAAATCCCAGAATAGAAATAAGCTCTTAAAAATTGTTTAAACTGCTGAGTTTACCTGAACTGATTGAAATTGAAATGGAAATGCTAATATAATATTTGAAGTGAGCTGTTAAGGGGGAATCACCAACATTTCAGGTATGACTTAAGTTACTTAGAGACAAATACCTAATCTTCTGATTTGAATGGTGAAGGTATATCTGTCTACTGACAAAATGAACTTTTTGTCAGCTTAGTAATAAAATAACAATGATAATAATGATAATTTATGGATTATTTTCTAGTTGCTGGGAACTTTATGTTTAATCTCATTTAACTCAAAATCATGTTAATTATTGTTCTCATCATTTTCCTCTTCATCATTCCATTTTGTAGACACAGAAATCAAATGTAAAGAATTTAATTAATTTACTCTAGGTTATATAAATAATAAGTGAAATATCTAGGATTAAAGGTTAATTCTGCCTGACTTCAAAGCCTGGGTTCTTAACAAATAAAATAAATTGGTCTTTAATTTAGAGTAGCTATAGAGTAGAGTAGGTAGATATAGCTCTGCTTTTTATATGGGGAAAATTATTGAATTATTTTTTCAAACAGTACATAGGGAATGATTATAATGTGGACACCTTCCAAAAGTGCTTTAGAGTCTGGTGGGCATGTCTTCCAGTCATTGTTGCATTTCAGTTGACTCTATTTCAGTTTTTAGATACACGATGATGTGCTCAGTGTAAGTATCAGATTCCCAAATGACTATCTTCAATGATCTCTATTAGGAATAACCTCTAAAGTTTGAGAATTAGGACAATGGCGACATTTCAAAAAACATTTTTTTTGCCTCATCCTGTAACTCTCTCAATGTAAAAACCATTTTCTTCATGTTGACAACTATATTTGTTGTCTTAAATCCCAGTTTGTTTCAGGCTATCCTATCTAGTTACAATGGCATTCTTGTCTATCTAACTGCTATTGTTTATCAACAGTGTGCCCTGTTTGTGCTGCAGACTTCCATTCCTATTTTTCTTTTAACTCAAACCTTTGCTGTTATCCTAGGAAATTTCAAAAGAACAACATATCCAGCTCCTGGTTCATTTACCTTCTCAGCCATGAACTCTCAAAATCAAAGCCAGCAAGTTGTCATCACCTGAAATTATCCCTCTCACAAAATCCATAAATCAGACGCCCACTGTCAAGAGACAATTCTCCATGGGTGTCTCACATTTCTGCTCATCTTGAAGGTAAGGTATTGATTATCCTTTGCTGTAAACAATCTGTAAAAGGATGGACATACAGAAATTACTTCGAAGAAAGAGAGCCTCCCTCCAGAACAAGGGCATGTTTGCTTACAACCTTGGAAGATAGATACAGTGCCTTCCTCTAGAGCAAAGGGCAATCGTGTTTACTATCCAATGTAATAAATATAATAGCTTCCACTAAAGCAAAGGGCAGGTGTGCTTACTGATCATATAAAATGTTGGGTTCCCTAAACTTAAATTTCTCTCCTATAATTAACCTGTTGAATGTGTGGGTGTCATCTGTGTCACTGTGTTGCCTTATGGAAATTAGGGCTGAGAGAACTGGAGCAAGTCTGGTAACATTCTGGCTAATTCTATTTCTGTGAGTAATCAACCATCTTCTACGTACATCTATAAAAGTGTGGCAGGCTAATTAGTTACCTTGCATATAGGGTAAAATCTCAGCTTCTTTACAGTTCTTAGCATCCACTCCCTATATACTCTTACATTCTTCCATCTTGCCTGTTAATCTTGCCTGCCTGCCATCTTACCCCTTTCTTGGTCACTTAACTTGCACCAGGTGCAGAATCCCTCTCTTGTCCTTATTAATTTCTAGTCAATACCCTAAACCATGTTGCCAGTGTATCCTTTCATTAACGTCACCTGGAAAAATTTGAATTTTTATTATTCCAATTATGTTCTTTGTTTTTTTTCAGGCCACTGAGAACCTCTGGGAGAAAATATGCAGCAGATTGGTATTAATATAACTTTTGTGAGCAATGTCAGCTACTCCCTAACTGTTTTCTAGTCATATGTCTCTCTTCACTTTGGGAAGTGGCTTTCAAATTTATACCACTCTCTTCAATTTCGGTATCACACCTCAACCTTCTTAGTTTTTAGCAAATTGTCTTGCTTCCTACTGCATAAAGAAGAGAGTAGCTATGAAATGGAATACATTGAAATTTTTCATCAACAAATGCGTACATCTGTGCTCTCTTTACATGCAATATGTAAAGAATATAAAAGTCACACATTTGATTTAAAATACTTTGAACTTAAATTCTAAAAATATCTAGTTTTATTATTTTATTATTGCTATTTATGAAAGTTTGGCTCCTGCAGCAAAATTAATCTGCTGAGCCAATAGTGATTATTTTCTCTGCTTTCTAGAGTGGGAAATGAGTCAATGAGAAATGAGCTGCTTCTGATGTAACACTCTTGGGAGAGATGGAGCTATTGGAAAACACGACCTGCTCCAAAGTGCATGAGCTAACAGGGACAAAGGAGAAAGGGAGGATGAGAACTTTACAAGAGAGCTATAATGGGGTGAGACTGCTGTAGTTGGCGCTTTCTTCTTATTTGAACAATGCCTTTAGATCTAACCCAACCCTTGTGACTTTCTCTAAATAGAAGCTTAGCAAAAAGCCAGCATGGTGAAACCAACATTCAAGATACATTACTAACAGCATCTACCTTCAGGCACAACAACCAGGGAATGAATGTCTGGGACATGAAGACATCCTGTACTGGGAGCAGGGTGAGAAAATAAAAGGCATAGGAAGAGGTTCCCTATCTTTTTCAACCAAAAAATATCCTAGTTTCCTCCTTTTAAAAAATATGTGCTTCATGTTAAGAGTGTTGTCTATTCTATCTAGACACATCAGTGGATTGGGGAAGGTTAAAGAAAGCTATTTTTAATCCCACTAGGAGCAATTCTGCCAACCCCCTCCTATTTAAGGTTAATCTTGCCGTGTGCTTTGGACCACAACCTGTTGTGCTATCAAAGCAATCTTGCATGTGGCACTGTCCTTTCTGATTCTCCATACTCCCATGTGAAAATTTAGTATCACGATTTGAATATTCTCAAGGCTCTTGCACTCTATTGGATCCAGTAGGCTTCTTTCAGTCTTTGTCCTACTTTGTCTCATTGCACATTTACATAAAGTTGACCAATTTTCTTTCTTAAATAATTTTCCCTTGGCTGTTATAAAAAATTGCATTTTCACAGTCTTTCTTCCACCTTTCTGTTCTCCTTGCTTTTTCTCTTTTTCTCTGATTCCTCCTACTCCAATAACAATGAAATATTGGAGTTCATCAAGACTTTCCTCTAGGTTCTCTTCTTTACCTTACTACTGTCTGTAATTAGGTCATCTCATACACTTCAAGGACTCCAAAATGTGACTTTATGCCAATAATTCCAAAAATCTCAATTTCTAGCATGACAGTCTCTTTCAATTTTCAGGACCTAATATTCTACAGCCAACTCATTTTATGTGAAAGCATCGCAAACAAAAATATGCAAATAAATCTCAGGACTGTCCACTCTGCAAGACACTCTAACTTTGCTTCTTTTCCTCTGACATTAATTATTACACTTATATATTATATAATATTAAGTATAAGTAAAATACATTTTTAATGAGATAACATACATTTTTATTATTTGTTTACAAAACCTAATTTGAACAGATAAGTACACAGAACTGGAAGTAGGATTTAAAAATTGCAATGTCACACATATTAACCTATATTCTAGAAATCATATAGTGATTAATAACAAAATTACATAGTAGTAGTGTTTTGCTAACAACCAGTGTATGCAAATACAATCGATTTTTACTAATTAATCTTATATCCATCTGGCTTGCTAAACTTTCCTATTGTGTCTAATAATATATCTGTAGTTCTTCAGGTTTTTCATATAAAGCATTATATCACCTACCAATTTTGACATTTTTATTTTCTTGTTTTTGTTCCTCATGATAGTAATGCTCTTTTCTTGTATTATGCATTTTGAGGTCAAATATAGTGTTGAACAGAAGTGATGATAGTATCCTGTTGGGCCCATTTTTAAATGAAATGTTTTAAAAATTTCCCCATTTGGGATCATGTTTGCTATGGGTTTTCTATACATTTTATCAAGTTCAAGAATGGTTTCCGACTCCTAATTTACCAAGATTTCCTGTATTTTATTTTGAAAATTACATCAATCTCTTAGAATAAGCTGAAAAGTGTACTATCACCATTTATGAAAGTTTACTTGTAAAGCATTATAAAACTGTTCAATATCTCTAGCCAAACACTTAATGTATGCCTTATTTGTTTATTTTATACAATAACTCTATTTCTAAAGATGCCTTCCAGTGTTAATCTATGTAGATTTACATGTTTAAAATGTTTTAATCATGTTATTATTTTTACTTGTACCATTTTCTAAGTTTCGTATTATTTTTATTTGACACATAATAATTGTACAACGTATAACTTATTTAACTAACAGAGAGCTATGGTGGCCAGGTAAAGTTGCATTGAACCAAACAAGTGGCTGATGATACATGGCTTTTTGGAGGAGACTTGTTTTGAGTTATGCTGGATAAAGTAGGACAGGATTTAATTGACGTCAAAGTTACGGAAGCATAGTTTGTGTAACACAAGAGGGAGTGAGTTACTATTAATCTTAGAGACATCACTTAGGGTCCACTGAAAATTGGCAAACTTTCATAAAGTGAGGTTATCTCTGATTAGTTAGCTTTCAAATTTGTGTTCACAGAAGTAAGCTGTCCTTGAATTAAACTGGTTTAAACAACCAATTCTTTAACACCAACTGGGAGTCCTAGAATTCAATTGAATTCTGACCTTAACTGTTCAGAGTTATCATAGGTCACACAAGTAAAAGGGTTCAGCCCCACAGCACTATCCCCACTTCAGATGCCAGTTACAAGTCCTGGGTCCCCAGGCTACCTGCACTTCTTTATGACTTGGCTATACATTCAGGGGTTCCTACGACCTCTTCTTTATATCTGAAAATTTGCTAGAACAACTCATAGAACTTAGGAAAGCACCACACTTAAAATCACCGTTTTGTTTTAAAGAGCTCAACTCTGAAACAGCCAAAGGGAAGTGAGAAATAGGACAAGGTATGGGGCAGTGGAGAGGAGGTTCACAGCCTGTACAATTTTTCTTAACAGAACCTAGGCATGCCACCCTCTCAAAACATTGATGTGTTCCCTGAAAGCTCCCTAAACTTCCTTGTTCAAGAGTATTTATTGAGGCTTCATTACATAGGCATGACTGATTAAATAACTGCTACCTGATTAAACTCAATCTCCAGCTCCCTCTCTTCTCTGGCGATTGCCGGGTGGAGCTGAAAGTTCCAATCCTCTAATCATGTGAGTGACAAGCCATTCCCTTGGAACTTCATAGGCCTACCAGAGATCACTTCCTTAGCATAAACTCACAACAGAAAGAGGTTCCTTATGAATAACAAAAGATGCACCTATCCCTCAGGAAATTTCAAGGGTTTTTGAATCACTGTGCCAGGAAGAGAGAGCAAACACCAAATATATATATCTTTATTTTACTTCACATGACTACAGCCATGTTCTATAGAATAATCAACAATTTCTTAGTAGTTTGGAGGCTTTTAAAATTCTCTGGTCATCCTAAGGATTTTGTTTTCCATTAAGCAAAGCTGCACATGAGACCATCAGGGACTGCCCAGTTCTTCACCATTTTTGTTGATTTCCCTTGGGTTTTGTCTGAAGAAGTCTGATTTGCTGTTTATCTTCATTCAATCAGTCTGATTCTGTTCTGTTTTGGTTTCGGAGTCATTTGTTGTATCATCTCTCGGGACGATGATTATGTAGAATCATTTAATATTTTAAACAACATTATTGGATAACATTAGCTGACTCTGAGAAAGCAGATAGAATTAAAATATTATAAGAAGGAGTGCTAGACAAGGTGGTTCATATCTGTAATCCCAGCTACTCAGGCGGCCGAAGTGGGAAGATCACTTGAGCCCAGGAGTTTGAGGCTGCAGGGAGCTATGATTATAGCTCCACTCTATAGTTGTCCACTGTACTCCAGTCTGGACAACACAGCAAGACCCTGTCTCTAAATAATTTATATATATATATAAATATTTTTTCTTTTCTTTTTCAACTTGTATTTACGATTCAGGGGGTACATGTACAAGTTTGTTACCTGGGTATATTGCGTGATACTGAGGTTTGGGGTACAGATGATCCTGTAATCAAGGTACTGAGCATAGTACCCAACAGTTAGTTTTTTAACCCTTGACCTTCTTTCTACCTTCCCCCTCTAGTAGTCCCTAGCATCTATTGTTGCTGTCTTATGTCCATGAGTACCTGATGTTTAATTCCCACTTATAAGTAAGAACTTGTGATACTTTGTTTTCTATTCCTCTGCTGATTTGCTTAGGATAATGATCTTCAGCTTCATCCATGTCCTGCAAAGGACATAATTTTATTCTTTTTTATGATTATATAGTATTCCATGGTGTATATATGCTACATTTTCTTCATCCAGTCCACTTTTCATAGCCTCCTGGGTTAACTACAAGGCTTTGCTATTGTGAATGGTGCTGTGATGAACATGTAAGGACATGTGTCTTTTTGGTAGAACAATTTGTTTTCTTTTGGATACATACCCAGTAATGAGAGTACTGGATCAAATGGTAGTTGCATTTCAAGTTCTTTGAGAAATTTGAAAATTGCTTTCCATAAGCACTGAACTAATTTACATTCCCGCCACAGTGTATAAGCATTCCCTTTTCATCACAACCTCACCAACATCTGTTTTTTGTTTGTTTGCTTGTTTGTTTTTGGCTTTAATAACAGCCATTCTGACTGGTGTGAGATGTTATCTCTGATTAGTGAGTGAGGATGAGCATTTTTACATGTTTATGGAATGCTCATATGTCTTCTTTTGAGAAGCGTCTGTTCATATCCTTTGTCCGTTTTTTAATAAGGTTATTTGTTTTTGCTTGTGGAATCATTTAAGTTCTTTATATATTCTGGATACTACACTTTTGTTAGATACACTGTTTGTGACTATTTTCTCCCATTCTGTAGGTCATCTGTTTACCCTGTATATATTAGGTTGGTGCAGAAGTACTTATTTTTAATGGTAAAAAATGCAATTACTTTTGCACCAATCTAATTACTTTTGCCATTAAAAATAATTACTTTTGTAGCAACCTAATAGTTGTTTTTCTTTTCTTTTCTTTTTTGCCATGCAGAAATTAGTTTAATTAGATTTCACTTGTAAAATTTTGGGGTTTTTGCAATTGCTTTTGACGACTTAGTCATAATTCTTTTTCTAAGGCTCTTGTCCAGAATGGTGTTTCGTAGGTTTTCTTCCAGATTTCTTACAGTTTGAAGTATTACACTAAAATTCATTTTGTGTTAATTTTTGTATATGGTGAAATGTAGGGGTCCAGTTTCATTCTTCTGCATACGGCTAGACAGCTATCCCAACACCATTTACTGAATAGGAATTCCTTTCCCCATTGCTTATTTTTCTTGACTTTGTCAAAAATTAAATGGCTGTAGGTGTGCAGCTTTATTTATGAGTTTTCTATTTTGTTCCATTGGTCTCTATGTCTGTTTTTGTACATGCTGTTTTGGCTACTGTAGTCTTAGAGTATAGTTCAAAGTCAGGTGATGTGATGCCTCCAGCTTTGTTCTTTTTGCTTAGGATTGCTATGGGTATTTGGCCTCTCTTTTGTTTCCATATGAATTTTAAAATAGTTTTTTTCCAATTTGCTGAAAAATGACATTGGTAATTTGATAGGAATAGCATGGAATCTGTAGATTGCTTTGGGTAATATGGCCACTTTAATAATACTGATTCTTCCTTTCCGTGAGCATGGAATGTTTTTCCATTTGTCTGTATCATCTCTGATTTCTTTTAACAATGTTTTGTAGTTCTCCTTGTAGAGATCTTTTGTCTTGGTTAGATGTATTCCTAGGGGTGTGTGTGTGTGTGTGTGTGTGTGTGTGTGTCTGTGTGTCTGTGTGTGTGTGTCTATTGTAAATGCAATTGTGTTCCTGACTTGTCTCTCAGCTTAAATGTTATTGATGTATAGATGTGCTACTGATTTTTGCATACTGATTGTCTATTCCAAAACTTTGTTAATCAGTTCCAGGAGACTTTTGGTGGCATACTTAGGATTTTCAAGATATAGACTTATATTATCACCAAATTATATTATCACCAGTATATTCTCTCAAATATATTTTCCAGTTTGTTTGCTTTTCCCCCTTCTCTCTCAAGAATGTCAATAATTCACGAGTTTCATTGCTTTACATAATCCCATATTTCTTGAAGACTGTTAATTTTTCAAAATTCTTTTTTCTTTATTTTTGTCAGACTGGGTTAGTTCAAAAGACTGGTCTTCTAGCTCTGAAAATCTGTCTTCTGCTTGGTCCAGTCTATTGATAAAGCTTTTAATTGTATTTTGAAATTCCTTAAGCGAGTTTTTCAATTCCCAAAGCTCTGACAGATTACTTTTAAGATGTTTATCGTTCCCTTCATTCTCTGGATTGCTTTAGAAGTTTCTTTGTGTTGGTTTTCAACCCTATCTTGGAGCTCAATAAGCTTCTTTGCAATTCTTGCTTTGAATTCTTTATCTGTCACTTTTTAGTGTCCATTGTGTTTAGGGACCATTGCTGGAGAGCTAGTAGAATCCTTTGGTGTTATCACAACATTCAGATTTTCATGGTCCCAGAATACTTGCACTGGTTTCTTCTCATCTGTAGACGCTGGCACTTCTAATAGTTGTAATTATTTTTGTGTGGATAGGATTTTTTCTTTTTAAATTTTTCCTGTATTATTATTATTATTATTTTATTATCTTTTTATTCTCCCATTTTTCCCCTTGCCTCTAGGGCATGTGACTATAGAGAATGCTGGGTAGGGTCTTTTGGTTTTGTTTCTGTACCCTATGCACTTCTTTTAGAAAGTTTTATATTGGGCTGTGCAGTTTGTTCTATATAGATGTCACTTATAGCCAAGAGCTGGCTACACTCAATGTAGCTGGATATATACTTGATCCTTGTTTACTGGCAGAAGCTGTCTGATGCCTCAGGCAAAGGGCTGATTCATGGGTAACACAGTGGTCTGTGCTTTCTGCTGAAGCCTGAGGACATGGAAGCCACAAAGGGTGGTGTCAGACTGGGCAGGTCCATCTGCAGATTTGACAGAAGGCACAAACGCTAGCACCAAGGGAGAATCCAGTGTGTGATGACGAGGCACCCAGCGGTAAGCCAAGGCATGGAGCTGGGAAACCTCCTCAGTTCCGAGTTATCTGCATGGGGACTGAGGGAAGAGTGAGTGCTCCAGTTGCCTGGATACCTGCCTGAGTGTGGAGCAGAGAGGACACCCCTGCACCAAGATCCCCATATCAGATTAGTGGGGCAACTTCAACTGCTGGACCAGGAAAGCGTGCTCTAAATGCCTGGAGATCTGCCTGGCCATAGAGGAGGGAGGATTTTGCTACATCATGATATGTGTCCAGGAAAAGTAGAGTGGCTCAGGCTATTGAGCCAGACAAGCAGGTGCTCCTAAAGCCTGGTGATCTGCCTGGGCGTGGAGCAAAGAGAAGCACTCTGCACCAAGATTTCTGCACAGGAAGGGTGGGGCAGCCCAGACTACTGAACCAGATGAACAGGTACTCTGAATGCATGGATTTCTGCCTAGTAGTAGAGCAGAAAGGGCCCCACTGCACCACAGTCTTAGGGGAGCAGCGTGGGGCACCCAGGAATGGCACACGCAGATCAATTCCACATTGCTAAGCTGGCTCTGGCAGCAAGTCTTGTCATCCAGGAGAAACTGCAGTTATAGTAGCTCTCTTCCTGACCCAGGCTTGTTACAGGGGAGAGCACAATTGCAGTGCCTATTGCTGAGGCACTTTCCATAGTTCTGGCTACGGAGGCCCCTACTCCACTCCCGAGGAAATGCTCCAATCTCTGGCCTGGGACTGAAATGCCTGTGCAGCCACACTGCTGGGTCACCGATGAATGGTTGACTTTGTATGTGCCCAAATTAAAAATGGTGTCCCGATGTCAGTCCTAGGTCTGGGAAAGTATCTGCAGCTTTTCCTGGTGTCTCTTCCTCACAGCATCTCTGAGCCTCTCCCTAAGTTAACTCCAGGGTTTGGGAAAAGCAAAGTGCTCTTCGTTGGCCTGGGTTGCTTGGATACCCAGTGGAAAGCTCTGCCTCTCTCACGTATGGGGCCTTCACTCACTGCCATGGTGGCTGTAGGCTAGCTAGCCTTCTTCTCTCTGGAATCTGGGATGCCCTTCACAATTCCGGTAGAGGCCTGTTCTCCTTCTTGAATTAAAGCTCAGAGAGGTCATATTTATGTAATATCTTGCTGTTTCCAAATGGTTGAGGCATGCTGAAAGACTGTAATCCACTATCTTGAAAAAAAAAAAAGCTAATTTAAAAATATTATTCGAGCATGGTGGCACATGCCCATAGTCCCAGCTACTTGGGAGGCTGAGGTGGGAGGACTGCCTGAGCCTAACTGTTGGAGGATGCAGTGAGTTATAATCATGCCACTGTACTCTAGTCTGAACTATGGAGTAAGATCTAAATTAAATTTTTAAAAAGGGACTGCTATCTGGAAGATTTCCCAGGCCTATCAAAGAAACGTAATTACTATGTGGATGGAAATTGATTATGTCCTTTGCTATCACAGAAAACATATAGTTTTAGTGTTTGTTTACTAAGAAGGCCAGGGTGTTCCAACTGTGATAGGTTGCCTCATAGAAGAGTTTGTCAAGTGTCCATTTGGAATTAGTTAATGTTATCTTAATCTCATGAATCTTACTATTAGATTGTTCTCAGTGTCTTTTTTCAGAATTCGGAAGCAAATCCTGAACATTTCCATGAATTTGTTTTTCTGCTCTATGAGGGGTCCTTATTTAAATACTTTAGTTATTGCAGCCTGCTAAGATTAATGATCTGCCAAAGTTTTTCTTCTAGCTTCCCTAAGAAGCACTCCCTTATGTGTTCAACACAAAACAATCCAGGGCAGAACAAAAACATATGAGCCTAAAATTTAGACAAATAGTCAAACAAAAGGGAAGAAAAAGAATAAGAAGTTTAAGTAAGAAAAATTATCAAATATAGCAATAAAAGTTTTAATTACTTTATGCAAAGGCCTATATCCTTGGTAAAGAAAATTAGATAAAGGCCTAATTATATTATACATGATTTAGGTGCAATTGACATATATAAAGACCTATTGGTTACAAACCCTCTGGTAACAAAATTAAATAACAACAAATCAAGTTAGTGCTTATTTCTAATCAAGCTCAACTGGCAGCAAATTTGAAGGCCAAATGAAATTTGAGCACAAGGTATAAGGATAGCACGCTTATTGGGCTGAGGGTGCCACAGAATATTACCAAGTGGAGGGCTATGGAACTCATTCTTGGTCTAGTTTTGTCTGAGAAAAGTATGTGCTGATCTTATATACAGTTTAGGCAAATTGTTTGTTTTGTTTTGTGTTGGGCATTGAAGCAGATGTAGATTGTTGTCATTCCTAGAGAATGGTTTAGGTTGCCTATGGAGGCAGGAGTGGGTTGCTATTAGTTTTTGAAATGTTTTCTGTTATTTACTGAAGTATGTTTGTCATTGTTCACCAAACAGGTGGAACTCGGTTAATGTTAGTTTTAGAAGCATGGTTTGTAATGAGTCAATTGCCGGTTAGCTAATGTTCAAAGTATAGGGCTGTCACTGATGGACTGGTTTTTAGACATGAATTGACTGAAAAGGGTTGTCATTGATCAGCAAAATAATGTTGAAAGCCACATTTCTCGGCCGGGCGCGGTGGCTCAAGCCTGTAATCCCAGCACTTTGGGAGGCCGAGATGGGCGGATCACGATGTCAGGAGATCGAGACCATCCTGGCTAACACGGTGAAACCCCGTCTCTACTAAAAAATACAAAAAAAAACTAGCCGGGCGCGGTGGCGGGCGCCTGTAGTCCCAGCTACTCAGGAGGCTGAGGCAGGAGAATGGCGTGAACCCGGGAGGCGGAGCTTGCAGTGAGCTGAGATACAGCCACTGCACTCCAGCCTGGGCGGCAGAGCGAGACTCCGTCTCAAAAAAAAAAAAAAGAAAGCCACATTTCTCATACTGACTTGTTAAAATGACTATAGAACAATGACTTTTATTCTAGGAGTGTGGACTTTTATTTTATGTGTTAGGGATAATTTGTTCTTTATTGTTAAATGAAATAAAATAAAACTCTCTGTGCCTGAAGTTTAATTTGGGGAAATGTTTCTGTTTTGCTACTATTTCAAGTCCTTAGTAGTAGCAGGACTATTCAGGCTTTTCATTGCTTCTTGATTCTGGTTTGGTAAGTTATAGTTTTCAAAGTATTTGTCCATTTTGAATAAATTTTCAAAATTGTTGTCTGTTGAGGCTATATTCCTGTTATCTTTTAATTTTATTTATGCCTTGTCTGTAGTCAGGTCATATTTTCCAATTATAATATTTGTGCTTTCTTTCTTTTTGTCTTTATTAGTCTTGTTAACTATTTGCATATTTTGATATCATTTTTCTAAACAACCACTTTTTGGTTTTACTGATCCATCTATTGTGTTTTCATCACTCTAATGTATGTTTATTTTCTATTTTATCATTTATGCTTTTATTTTTATTGTTTCTTTTCTTCTGTTATATTTAGGTATATCTGGTTATTATTTTCTAAATGTTAAATACTTAGCTCATTAATTCTTAGCCTTTCTGAATTTCTGATGTATGCATTTAAAAATATAATGTTCCCTTAAAGGGTGTCTTATGCAGCCCTATACATTTTAACATGTAGTATTTTATTATTGTACATCTCTATTTTTTTCATTTTGATTTATTTCTAACTCATGAGTTATTTGGAATTTTTTTTCTAATTTTCAAATATAAGATAATTTGACTTATCTTTTTATTATTAACTTCTGAATTTCTTGGTTTGTGGTTAGAGCATATGGTCTCTATCATATGTGGAAAATAGAGCAGAAGGGGTAGAAGGGAGATTTCAGTCCCAATTTTTACCAAAATGCTGAGGCTTCAACATCCACTTTCCTTCCTCCTTATGCCTTTCTAAATAGGTTATACAATAACTCCTGGAGAGTTGCACTGTTTAGATCTTTTTCTCTGTCTCTTCTGGTGCTTATGAGCTTATGTTCTCCTCCTTATGCCTTTCTAAATAGATTATAGAATAACTTATTGTGTTATATTGTATATCATATAATTGCATATTGCATATACAATAAGTTATTGTATTATAAGGCATAAGGAGGAAAATATAGCTCATAAGCACCAGAAGAGACAGAGAAAAGGACCTAAAGAGTACAATTATTTCAAAATTGCAAATTGAAATTGTATTTCACTGAAAGTGGAGAAAACAGAACTAGGAAACATAATATAGAGTAAGCGTAATAAGTAAAAAAGGAAGCTATTAAATATATACAGTAAGAATAAGAAAGCATAAGAAGATCCAAATAGGACTATTGTGTGTGAAGGATATAATAGATGAAATAAAGAATATACTAGGTAGTATAAATAAATAATCAGTAAATTACAAAATTAAAGATTAGTTCGGAAAACATTCCAGAAAGAAACAAGGAAGGATAAATAAATAGAAAACTTAAAGAAAAGTTAAGTGACATATGGGGAAAAAACAAGTATAAATATCCTTAAATATCATTAAAAGCAATGGCCAAAACTACAGTTACTTTTGCACCAAACTGTTGAAGAATTAACAGAGATCTAGTTCTCAGAATTAGTAAAAGAATAGAAATCTCAGGTTGAAAGGGTCTTTAGCATGTCAAAGAAAAGAGATAAGGAAAAATGAATGTCTAAACATATAGTGAAATTTAAGATTACCAAAGACAAAAAGAAAATTCCAAAAGTTTAAAGCAGAAAATATAGCCATTCAAAGTAGCTAGGATATAATTCAGATGAAACTTAGGACCTTCAGAACCTGCAGAAACCTTGTATCTGAGTCCTCAAAGAAGTTTAGAACTTCGCAAAGCTTAAAAGTGAAAGGAGGGACTAAATATTTTAGGAAACTTGGAAAAGAGAGGTTTGTTTCCATATCTGTAAATAAGCCACATAGATTAAGTGTGAGATTTTGAGATTTGTTCTCACTCGAATGTATTCCAACTACGAATATGATTTGTCAGTGAGTTGACCAAGACCTTTTAGAGTTGTCAGAGATACCAATAACTCTCTCCCTTAGACCCTAGACTTGGCCAATCCAATTCACAGACCTACTGCTGTCTGGCTGGCCTCTGTAGGCATTTGCATGTAAATTCCCATAATGATTATGACTGTAGATTCTGAAGTCAGGGGCCTGGGTTCCAATCCAACCTCTGGCAAACACTGATTGTATAACATTGGGCAAATTGCTTAACCTCCTCTCTGCTTCAACTTCTGTATCTATAATACTAATTCTTGCAGCACT
This sequence comes from Macaca nemestrina, assembly GCF_043159975.1. Lineage (NCBI taxonomy): Eukaryota > Metazoa > Chordata > Mammalia > Primates > Cercopithecidae > Macaca > Macaca nemestrina. The sequence goes on along the minus strand of NC_092127.1, from coordinate 65,524,712 downwards.
TTGTATAATTGTTCAGGATTTTACAAAAATAAATCTCACAGTAGTTTCTTTGGTTATCAGCCAGTTTACACAGAGCACATTTCGTTTTGTCTGATTTCTGATTGGTTTAGACACTTTATTATATAATTTCTTCAATGGTTCCTTGATCGGTAAGAATAAAAAGCCTGAAATACAGGTTACATCACTAGTATAATAGAACCCTTTGCTCAGATTTTTAGAATTATTTTGGTGAAAGAAAAATGGAAGAGACAGCATTGTTCATCAGAGAACCTTGGAAGGCTGGAAATAAGAAAAGGTTGGGCTGAAACTGGAGATTTCGGTGAGAATTGCATTGCTCACCTAATAGAATGGCAGGTAATTGTGATTCTTAGTGATGAGTCCTAAAGGTTTCTGGAAGGAGGAGTAAGAAATGAAGAAGGTGAAGCTTGAGTGGGAAGAAATTAAAAAAGAAACTTTTAAGGAATATATTAAATATTATTTAAAGATAATTACACATTGTGATGTACACCCTCTACATTTCTAAAGCATCAGGAAGACCTACAAAGTTTGTGTTATTGTTGGGATTTTTGCCTAAGTGTAAGAGTGAAAGACCAAAATCCATTTCTTGCTGCCAAAAAGTTTATGAAGACATGACCAAAATAATTTAGCACAAGATCTGAGAAGTGTGACTATGTGAAGTCAGCCCTATTAATTTTCATATATATTTTGAAGAGAGAGTTGGGTTTACTGAAGGACCCAAACTGGGACTTGCAGCTACTCTTATCCAATATATTGCCAGGCAGGTTAATTTCAGTAGATATCTGCTAACAGCAATACCTAATATTTTGCCTTTCATGCTAATACATAAATATTTATTTATATATATATAATACATATATTTTTATATATAGAGAGGGTATTTGAATAAAAAAAGCATGTTAGAACTAGGGCAGCAAGAATAGAAATATAATTTTTAAAAAATCACTGTTATGGTAGCCATTCTGAAGATACAGAGGGATGATCAACTTAAAATTTAATAATACCTATGGCTTTGGCAGTTTATTATATCAGTAAGAGTTCACAGGTAAAGTGTTGTTTAATATTATAACTGCATATATTGTTATTGCAAAGAATATTAGAATATGTTATACCTATTTTAAAAATTTGTTATATTCACTCTAATGAATTAATTCCTTACAAAAAAAGAATTACTAAATTGATCATGTTCAGTGATTTTTCTAAATAAGTCTAAGACTGATTCTTGGTTGCTTTCCTAAAGGATTTACTCTGTCAAGTCATATAAAATATAACATTTCTTTAGTTGTCAGGGTTAGTTCAGATTCTTTACTCTGTATGAGTAACAGATTGCAATGTGTTTGTTCTTCATACCCAGCTGTTTGTAGTATCCATGTGAAAAGTGTTAATGCATAATGAGAAATACTACAAGTACTTTCTTTTGCTAGGTATCTTGATAATTTAAGAACTTCATAGGTAAATGAAGATTTAAAATGTACAAATTTGGGGGAAAATTAAATATTTGTTTAATAAATTTTATTTACAGAGTATACGAATATATTCTTCTTATAAAAAATATTTTCAAATTACCTACAAATCCCCTCATATCATCACCCACAATCCTGAGTTCTGGGGGAAAAAAAATCAGTTTACTTTCTCATTGTTTGTTTATATAGATTGGACCATATGAAATTGTCTTCCTTGTAGATTAAAAATAGATGAATATCAGCAATTTCATGTGTTTCAATGTAGCATTTTAATATTTGGATTTAAAAATAAATATCATTATACTCTACTTATCTAATAGAATTTGAATTTTTGATCAAATGTCTTAGAAAACAATTCTTTTTAATTAATACATGATATCCTGCGGCATAAAATAAGCCATTCTCTCAATAACTAACCTTTGGTTTGTGCTACTTTTTTCACTGTAACTTATTTTACATATGTCCTTGAACAAATGAGTAAGTGTTTCCCTAATGTAAATTCTAGAGTTAAAACTGTTAGGTCCAAAAGAATACACATTCTTTTTACTAATTATTGCCAAATGCCAGTTCCTATTTAAAATCCCACCAAAATGTGAAAAGCAAATGACCTTGCTATTCCAAAACCTTAATACTTAATATTTTCCTGTTTAGTTTTTGTCCTCATAAGTTAAAAGATAGTTGTTTAATTGTTTTAGTTTATGTTCCTCCTATTACTAGTGATATTAAATATCTATACTGTCTACTTAAAGTGAATCTCCTGTAAATTGTACACACACGTCTCTCTTACCTAAGAAATCCAAGACTTTTAAATATGAGCATTTTCTAAACATTCCGAACAGTTATGTATAAGGAGGAAATGGCTCCTACATGTAATGTCACTACTTTTACAGATGATTTAAGCTGTTCAATTCTTGGCAAGGGTTATTTTCAACCTTTCTTCCCCCTCCCTCATATAGGATCAGTTATAATTTATTAGCTCAGTAAGAGTTTGGGTCTTAAATGTGTTTCCTAAAAATGACTTATTTCTCCTTTAAAAAAAGGATTTTTACTCTGGGCCAGAATATAATGACTAAAGTTTATATTCACCCTGTATTTATTTTAAAATGAACTTTTTATAAATTTTGATAACTTTTCTAGAAATGCATTAACATGAAGATGTAACACAAACTTTCTGACTCAAACCACTTAGACAGGCAGGTTTAGTATCCTCCTGAAACTGAATAGGTATGGAAACTGTGCTTCTTGATCCATAAACATTCTATCTCCAGTCTATCTGTTGCTAGTACAAAGACAGGGGCTTCACGAATTTTATACCTGAGCCAGGTTTCAAAACCAGTCTAGGAAAATGGAGTAAGAGTGACCTTTAGTGGCCACTTTGAGTAATCACAAAGTAATTTACGTCTCAAGGGGACGGATGGACATTCTGTTTGCATGACTTCTTAACACAGCAATGTAGTAAGTTGGAACTGGCTAACCATGAAACGTCTATTTGACTTTTGTGTCACTCTATTCTAACAGAAAATCAAAACCCTATGAGTCAGTGTTCAGACAGCTGAAAAGGTACATTTTTAATTGGTAAATGGAAATCTAGTCACACCTATTAAAGTGACTTTGGGGCTTCAATGCCTAAATCCCCACACAAACAGATTTGGAAAAGTACCATTTAATTGAGGCAAAAATCCTTTGCTTTCCATGGGTTGATAAAAGCCACCTGGCAGTCTTTTGAACCTCAGAACTAAGCAGCAGGGGGAGGAGTTACGTATTAGCACCATATCTGATCTTAGAAAAGAAAGACCCTCTCCCAATGAGAATGAAAGTCACTATTAATGGGAATTAAATGTTCAAAACGTATATTTTTCTTTTTGTCTGGAACATCAGTGCTTACTCCTTTTCTTTAATTCCACCTTAAGACGTAGAAACATCTCCATAATTAAGACGTTTCACTCATTTAAAAACCTAGGTATTGCTTTCTTAAATACATAGTTTCTCTCCAATAGAAGAACTTTCTAGTGAAAGATATATCAAAAGCTTTATTTCTAATAAACCTAAAATAAAAATGTGACTAAGCAGTCAAATGAGCTTGCTCTTCTACATCCTCCTGAGTTCAATTAGCCCCTGGAACCTCAGGTGTATTTGCTAAGCTTGTTGTAAGGATAGATTCCCCAAATAGAGAGAAGCTGTCTATGCATGCCTTTTCTTTTCGCCCACATTCAACGTGTGGGAAAATACTTTCTTCTCCCATGGAAAAGGATGAGTGGGGGCTGGAAAGAAGTCACAAGGGTGACTCTTGGGAATAAGGTTTCCTTCTACATTATTATGGATGGCCCAAATCTAAAACAACAAACAACATTTCTAAGTATACATTTGAAAGATTCTCTCCTCATAGCACACATTTGTTTTTAAAAAGCAATTACTCTCTTATTCGCTGTTAACAGGGCACATTTACTTAAAAGATTTCACAGCAGTGGTCAGCATATTTAGATCACAGGCCTTTTTTATAGGAAAGTGCACAGTTCATCTTTAGTTGCTAATATCTCAGAATATAGAATTCAAGACCAGAAATGATGGAAAAAGACAAAGATGGTGTTTATAAACTGGTAAGGAAACAATAAAGGAAGACATAACCATTATGAGGACGTATTCCATAATATAGCCTCAAAATATATAATATCACAACTAACAGAAATGCATGGAGAAATAGATATATTAAGCATTGTAGTTAGATATTTTTAACATTACCTTTCAGAAATCAAGAAATCACACATAACATAAAAAAAGAAAAAAGGCAAACATAGCATATGTAAAAAATATAATGTACAAGTTTGAACTATTAGATATTTATACAGCTCTAAACCTAACAAAGAGAAAATATGCATTTTTATTATAACTTGATAATTCATAAAATTTGACTTCCACTATTGTTCAAAGGGATCTTGAATAAATTCCAAAAAAGCAAATAACATACTGGCTGTGTTCTTTGGCCATAATATTATAAAATTAGAATTTAGCTAACAAAATTTTATATTTATGAAAACAATAATATGTATTTTAGATTTCAAAAAGGAAATAATGAGGAAATTAGTAAAATATTTAAAACTTAAAGAAAATACATGTATGACATAAATGATACTTAAAAATTTGAGCTTTAGAAAGTAACATTTTTCAGGGAGTAAAAATTAACTCAAAAAAATAAGAGAAAAGAAAATAATAAAAAGCATTATAATCAAGAACTTGCTAGTAAAGTTGCACACTTATATAGAGGATAAATTATGGGAAAAAGTATTAAATGTCAAAAAGGTACATGAAGAAATAAAACAAACAGAACAGTGCAATTGAAGTGATAATCAAAGTCTTAGAGTCTCCCACAACTGCTCAAAACCCGGATTGTTTTATATTTGACATTAATCAACGTTTAAGAAATAGTTTTTTAAGAAATACTATATGTGTTTCTAGAAATGAGAAAACTGCAGAAGCTGTCCACCTTATTCTATAGGGTTAGTATAATCTTGACTTCACAACTAAACAAGAACAAAAAACAGGATATTATTGGGACATTTGTCTTAGAAACCTAGAGGCAAATATCCAAAACAAAGCAATAAATAAATAAATCTAACAGCATATTAAAAAACATACCAAAATCAAATGGTAGTTTTAATCTCAGAAATGAGATGATAAACATGAGAAACTTTTCAATATTAAAGCCTTCATTAATAAACTGAGAAAGTATGAGGATATTAAAATATGCAAAAAGTAATTTGATAAATTTTAGCATGTACTTTTAATAAATAATTAGAAATCTAGAAATAAAATATTCTCTATTTTGAAAGATATTTTATATCAAAGTACCAGTAAATAGCATCCTTAGTGTAGAAGCTTAAGATATTTCCTTTAACATCAAGGATACACATAAAACAAAGTTATCCTCTATCATTGCCACTATTTAGCATAAGACCAGGTTTCATTCAACACTCAAATAATTTAAAAAGAGGAAATAAGAGGTGTAAGTCCTCAAGGAAAAGAGGACTATATTATGTTCACACAGTATGATTACCTATAAAGAAAAAACAAAATAATCATTAGGAAAAAATAGAATTAGAGCATTCAGCAAGGTTTCTGGGCACAGGATTGACTAAGAAAAAAAAAATAGCATTTATCTATTCTACTAATAGGCAACTGAGAAATATAAAATGTCCATGAATTTACCAAATAAAGAATATATGAGATTTCTAAGGAGAAAAAAATTCTAAATTCCAATAGAATAATGGGCAAAGAGTTTAAGAGACAATTCACAGATGAAGATTGCAAAAGGTTAAAAAGTAAATGAGAGATGCTCAAGCTCATTGGTAAATAAAATGCAAATAAAAGCAACAATTGTAGATGTAAAACTCTATAGAATTTTACCATCAGTTCAGCAGAATCTTGAAAGGCAAAATACTCATAGCTATATAGAGTTATAGGTATCCTCCATGCACTGTAGGTGGGAGTATAGATTCCTACCTCTTAGGCAACCATTCTGGAGAATAACTTGGCAGTATTTAAACAGAGGAAATGCGTATTCCATTACTCAACAGATTTGCTCAACAGTCTTGCTCCCAGATTAATATTCTATGGAAATAAAGGTTATATGTACAAATGGTGATATGTACAAAAACTTCCAGAATTTTTGGAATTTGAGTGTCCTCCTCTGATAAAATGGTTAGTAAAATAGTGTGGGTGCATGCTTTAGAATATTATAGCAGCACTTGAAAGCCTCAGACTGGATATACAAATAGAAACAATCATGGATAAGTCTTAAAAACATAGTGATGAGTATAATAAGTAAAAACATTCGTATTTATATAAATTAAAATACATATACAAATACAAAATAGTAATACATGTTTTATAAGAATTTGTAGAAGAAAAAATACTACATCAAAAGCATTAGGAAAGTAGCTTACAATGGATGGTAGGGCATGGAGGTAAAAAGGTATAAATAAATAGTACAAAAGAGGGGGCATTGGTTCTATGGATCAATGACAATTGTATCATAAACAGAAGAGTGCAATTAACCCAAAGCTATGTATTTGAGGTAAAGAGGAAAAAAAGACTTTAGATAATCAAGGAACCTACATATGGTTAAAAAAGAGAAAGTTTTATTATTATTTCCATCTGATACAAAGTATTATGGGACTCTGTTATTTTAAATAATTAAATCTGAAAATCCACTTAACAGTACTCGTGAATGACCATATTCTGAACGCAAGGAACGGAGAAAAGGACCATTATCTACTTCTGAGAGTGAGGACTAGCTAGCTCTCTTTCCCCTCATGTGTGATATGTTACTTCCGGCATACTGACAGAGTGAGGGCAACAGTATCCATCTTGTATTAGACGTTGGAACATTTTAGTACTTCCTTATCATTCTGGCACCTCAGGGGACCATTTAGTGCACTTCCACATTGAAGACCATTGTTCTAAAGGAGTATCAACCAATCTGATGAACGAATTTGAACATTGTAATGCATGTGTTTATATGCAGCTCCCTATGGGAATGCGTGTTTATATGCAGCTCCCTACGTGAATGCGTATATGCAATCATCCTTTACTGAAAACTTTTCACATTACAATTGACCCTTGAACAACATACATTTGAACGGTGCAGGTCCACTTATACGTGAGTTTTCTTCTGCCCCACCACACCAGAGACAGTGAGTCTAACTCTTTCTTCTCCTCAGCCTACTCAATGTGAAGATGATGAAGATGAAGACTTTTATGATCCACTTCCACGTAATGAGTAGTAAATATATTTTCTCTTCCTTCTGATTTTCTTAACATTTTCTTTTCTCTAGCTTACGTTATTGTAAGAATACCATATATAATACATATAACCTACAAACTATGTGTTAATTAACTGCTTATGTATCAGTAAAGCTTCTGGTCAACGATAGGCTATTAGCAGTTAAACTTTCGTGGGGCTCAAATGTTATATACCTAACCTGTGTATTGTTCAAGGATCAACTGTATGATTTTTTAGATAAGTACCAAAGAATAATTTATGCTATTTTCATTTGCAAATACTGCATTTAAAAATATGCAGTTATTAAGAAGTAATTCAGAGACTCAAGAAGAAAGACTGAAAGTGTATGTGAAAGAAATAGTGCAAATCAGAGAGTAAGAGGTGATCTTAACTGTAATATTCTCATGTTTCTTGTATACTTAGCACAGACTTACAGCTTGAACCACGCTAAAAGGATAATTAATTCAGTACAGTTATCTGAGAGGTTTTACTGTTATAGTAATATCCTGTTTACTTAACATCTTTTCTCCTTTCAGAATTTTGCAATAAATTCAGGGTATTAAGTAGATAAATAAAAATGCAGACAGACACACAGGTGCGCGCGCGCACACACACACACACACAGAGAGAGAGAATAAGATAGTATCTTGAAATATTTATCTTTTTTTTTAATTTCTGCATGTCTCTGCAAATCAGAAACAAACACATTGATTTGAATAGAGTTCAAATTGTTATAAAGGAAAGGCAAAGAAAACGAAACAGTTAAAGCACCTTTTCTCCCCAGACTAGGCTCTTGAAAGTCCAAAGGTTCAAACGTGAGTAGGGCAGGGCATAGAGGTTTTGCTTCAGCAAAAGTTTTAAAAATGTGTAGTGGGAGAAGCAATCAATATTTGCCTGTGACATGGCTTGGCCGAGCTGCATCTAAACTAGCCCAAGTGGACAGCCACATTTAGAAAGCCAGGACAAGCATATGTCAACCCCACTGAAATCCAGAGAGGTGGTAGTGGCATAGGGATGTAGGAGATTTTCATAGCACCTATACTTGAATGAGACATGACGGTGATAAAAACCTGCCCTGGCCCGGCGCGGTGACTCACGCTTCTAATCTCAGCACTTTGAGAGGTCAAGATGGCGGATCATGAGGTCAGGAGATCGAGACCATCTTGGCTAACATGGTGAAAACCCGTCTCTATTAAAAACACAAAAAATTAGCCAGGCGTGGTGGCGGGCGCCTGTAGTCCCGGCTACTTGGGAGGCTGAGGCAGGGGAATGGTGTGAATCTGGGAGGCGGAGCTTGCAGTGAGCCCAGATTGTGCTACTACACTCTAGACTGGGTGATATGGGGAGACTCCGTCTCAAAAAAATAAAATAAAATAAAAATAAAAATAAAACCTTCCCTGATGACATTTTTATTTGTGTGATGCACAAGTGGCCCATTCCCTTGATGGGGAGATTATGCAGAGGCTTCAAATGGAGGCAGGTACCATAATAATTGCTCTCTTCAGTATCTACCCCAACCTTTCCTCCTGACCACTAGATTGATAATGAGGGACAAGTCTTAGCATGACCCAACTGGGGAATCACTGGACCTGACAAGGAAGAAGAGAAACTGTGGGTCATAGGACCTGTAGGACTAGATAACATGTGTGCTCAGGAGTGGATTCTTAAGGTACTGCATTGAGGAGAATAGAACACAAAACTAGAAAATGGATATTTGGTCAATATAGGGCAGTTTCTCATGATTCAGAATTTAACAGCCTGGCAAGGACCCAAGGATAACAACTCATGTTGTCGTAAGTGTATTAATTCATGGTAGGATGGCACTGGGAAGGTTGGAAAAAGTGATGACCCACATTCAATGAAGGAGAGATGCCAGAATAATCATGCCAAATTGTAAAGGAAAAGATTAAAAGTCTCAAAGAAGTAGTCATGCTGGAATATGTCTACCACATTAGACCAGAATATTTACTACTGTGTTCCTTGGATTCCATAAAGAATACTCAGTTTATCGTCGGGCGAGGTGGCTCATGCCTGTAATCCCATCATTTTGGGAGGTGGAGGCGGGCAGATCACCTGAGGTCAGGAGTTCAAGACCAGCCTGCCCAACATGGAGAAACTCCGTTCTACCGAAAATACAAAATTAGTTAGGCGTGGTGGTATATGCCTGTAATCCCAGCTACTCAGAAGGCTGGGGCAGGAGAATCTCTTGAACCCGGGAGGTGGAGGTTGCAGTGAGCCTAGATCGTACCATTGCACTCCAGCCTGGGCGACAAAGAGCAAAAAACTCCCTCTCAAAAAAAATAATTAAAAAAAAAGAATACTCAGTTTATGAAATTGGTCATTGAATGTGTTAGTGAGGATGATATTGGTTCAGTATTGGCTCTCCAAGACTGATAGAAGGAGAGGGTGTTACAAAACTGTGCTCACTGGTAGCAGTGGGATGATGGGATCACAGAATTTGAGAAGCCATGTGGCAGCACTTAGCTATCAGAAGCAACAGAGGTGGAGTTACCTTCAAGGACAGTGAGATTACAGTGGCACCAAGGGGAGGCTAACCTACAGAACTGTACAGTTGAAAGAGATCAAGAACAAACAGGAAGGGGACTGAGATCACCCATCTCAGCGGAAAATCACCATCCTTTGTCCAGTTTCCAGGGCTAGTTCTTAGACACAGAACTTGTCAACTTAAGGACGGTCCAGATATCCATGAAGAAGCACCCTGTGACACCATGACAAGTTTACACAGTAGTGATCACCTCAGTCTTTTTACAGAGAGACAGAATGATGACCATTTACTTGAGTAACTGTACATGTAGATGCTGCATCTGAGTTGCTTATGATACCATGTGCCCTATATGCTGTCATGGCATCCCTCTATATAAGGGTCAGCTTATAAATGAAATCTTTATGCAGGTCCATCTTACCCTGATACTACTGGATTCACCAGCTGACCTGCTGGGCATTTCCCCAGTTTCTAAGTGTATGATCAGAATGGATCTAGTGAGCTGTTGGCAAAACCCTTTCCATTGGTCCCTGAACCTGTGGAGTAAGAGCTATTGTAGTAGGAGAGAGCAAGGAAACACCCTTGAAACAGTCCCTGTTTACTCACCAAGATAACAAATCAAAACCAACAGATCATTCCAGGGGAGCATGCCAAAGACTATACTACCTTCAAAAACTTAAAGGATTTAAAGGATGTTGATTGGGATTACTCAAATGTAATATATTTGTCAAATCTCATCAACTTGTAATCTGTGCATTTTTTATATGTTAAATTAGGGTAGTAGATTTAAACACAGCAAAACAAAACTAACTTGATATAGCTAGTCAGCCTGTGTAAAAGATAACTCTCTTTCCAATATTATGTTGAACTGTTCTTTTTTGGTATAATTTGTTTTTTAATGTGCCTCAAAAACTGCTAAAGTTCCCAGAATTAAGCTAACTGTGGAAGTTTGCAGTATAAATGGAGAATCTGTGAAGACACTCCTCAGGTTTAAAAAATCAAATAATGGGCTGGGCATGGTGGCTGTAATCTCAGCACTTTGGGAGGCCAAGACGGGTGGATCACGAGGTCAGGAGATCGAGACCATTCTGGTTAGCACAGTGAAACCCCATCTCTACTAAAAATACAAAAAAATTAGCCAGGCACGGTGGCAGGCACCTGTAGTCCCAGCTACTCTGGAGACTGAGGCAGGAGAATGGTGTGAACCCGGGAGGTGGAGCTTGCAGTGAGCCGAGATGGTGCCACTGCACTCCAACCTGGGTGACAGAGCTAGACTCTGTCTCAAAAAAAAAAAAAAAAAAAAAAAAAATCAAATAATGTGGAAACCTATCTTTCAGTTCAGATTTTAGTGTTAATAATACTGGTTTCAATAAAATACCTCTAGTTTCCTCATCTGAAAGAAAAAGCACAAACGCAGAGTTTAAGGGTGGAGGAACCAACTGTGGACGTTTGATTCTGGTTACAAATGTCTATGAAGATTTAACTGTATTAGCAGTGTTATTTAAATTGTTCTTGTTTAATAATTGAGATATAAATTAATGAAGATTTGATAACTCTGTTATCAAATCAAAGTTAATAAAGGCCTATTAACTTTAGTCCATGATTTTCTACAATACAAATTTTTAAAGAATATATATAGGATTTGTAACAGAAAGATCTGTTCTAAAATCTTCTACCACCTTTTTTCTTCTTTCAATAGCAATAAGTGGTTCTTTAGCAGTATTTTCATTTTCATTTCATATGAATAAAGTTACTAATAAGTAGGTTCTTTATAAAATCTGTTATATTTTACACGGTCTCTAAACATTTCAGTTGCATAAGTGACCCGAGAAGATCTAAGTCTTTATCACTATCTAGATATCAGATATCATTCAATGCTAGATTTGCTGGGGGAAAAAAACAAAACAAAACAAAAAAAGCTCTGTGCTGAACACATGATACTTTTGATTTCTTTACTTGGTGTCAGTCCAACCCAGAATACAGTCATTTTTAGATGCATGTAAATCACTCTTGTGTATTTCTCCATCTTTTCTTTAATTAGGTTATTGCCTTTATAGTAATAGTATTATTGCAGAAGCTGCAAGTTTTGAAATGCAGAAACTGTTAATGCAGTTAGCAAAAAAAAACATAGTATACTTGCATGCCCATAAGTTTTTTCTGAAATCTTTTCAATATACATTACATCTTATTTTATTTCATAGACCTACATTTTGTCCTAGTTATATACTGCATTATGCATTTGAGAATGAAAGGTAACTTTATGTTAGTAATTATTCTTTCTCGTATCTTTTCATATGATATTATGAATTTACACTGAATAAAATTAGAGCCAATTGCTTTACCCTATTGTTTCTTTCCTTATTGAAATATGTTTTAACACAGATCGCAGTTAAAGCATAGTGTGCTTCATAATATTCCTTGATGCCAGCTGTTCACCATAAATAAAATGGCAGTTTCTTCTTATTTCAATGATTTCTTCTTAGATTTTTCTCCTTGAATTTGTGAAATTCTGAATAACAAAAGTGATACATGCAAATTAATGCTTTCACATTGGTAGTAGACTTCTGGTCAACAGAAGTCTCCAAAATGAAGAATGAACGCAGCCTAGTGTCAAAACCCACTATAGTTGAGGAACTTTTCACAGACACACCTAATTTAGCACTTCTTACTTGATACTTAAATGACCTGTCTGAGACACATTTCTGATGAAATGTCTGTGATTATTTGAGAAAACTGAAGACTTTACTCTGGTAGCTCCATCATTCCTGTATTTGTTTTTGCACATCAGGACTAATTCCCCATTTTGAACTCAAGAAATGACAGTTTTTAGAGCTATTTAATGAAGGAAACAAGTTCAAACTTTATTTCCTCCTTTAATGCAATCAGAGGTTATGTTTGTTTAGAAAGCTAACATCTATCCAGATTATACACGCTCACCATTGTCAGGCCAAAAAACACAGGCCCAAAACCACTCATTCCATAACTCCCTCATTTTCTGACCTATGGCTGTTATTGTAGGAATTGAATCTATCAAGAAGTTGCCACTGGTATAGTCAGAGAATATTATGGCACCTTGTGCAATAATTTGCAAACAGTGGCTTGAGAGAAGTTGTATGAAAAAAATAGATTCCAAACCTTAACCTCCCTAAATTGTCACAGTGAATGTTTGACTGGGCTTAGTTCCAAAAAAGCAAAAGAAGTGTATCTGAGAGCTAGGTGAGGTTGGGAAAACATGCTTGGCAGCTAATAATGAAGGAGGGTCACCTTCAGTCTTTGGCATCAGGCACATCTGAGGTGAAGTCTCGGCTCATCTGTCTAGCATGTGATCTTGTGCAACATATAACCCTTTTTAAAACTCTATCTTTATCTACAAAATTTGGAATTTAATAGTAATTGCCTCATTTGGTTGTGTTGACTCAGAAAAGGTCCTCAGTAAGTGTTTTTTGAATTAATGAATTTAAATACATAATGACAGAATTTGCAAAGTGACAGATATGTTTAATTGCTTTTTATTATTGCTTCTATTGATCTTATATTTGTGGTTATTCATAAAGTTTTACATGGTCTCAGAACAAAATGGTAAGATAAAATGAATATCTTGTTTCAGAAATAGTCAATGCTCCACAGTAGAAATAGCTATTGTTATTTTACTGCTGGGAACAAAGATAGAAGAAAATACCCGCTTAGCCATTTTAGGAAGATGCTCCTCAAATTCTGAAGTGGCTTGGAAAACAGAACCCAATTTTGATCCTTCTCCTTGGACAGTCAAACTAGAGAGTGGTGATTGGTCCCTGCGAGTTTATTTTAACCTGAGTTTCCTCCAAAGGACATTTCAGAGAGTAGGACATAAATCTGCATAGAGTGTTTCCTTTTCTGTTGCTTAGAGAAGCCTTTGGCACGGCTAAGCATTTGCAAAGTACGTACTCTGATGGCCTCAGAGGGAATGCATGTAGGTATTGACTTGTGGCTGTTAAAATATTCAACATATTCAACTAGTTCAGCTATATTTAATATGTTCATAAAATTTAAGGTGACATTATTTTCAAAAAGAAAATTTAGAAATCTAGGTTAACGTCTTAGTAATCTTAAGTCAAAGTCTTAAAAAATAGATTAACCTGGTACATTCTAAACGCATACAGCTCTTTGAGATTTTAAGAGACATATACAAAGTTCAGAGCATTTTAAATGACAAATTGACACTGTGACTAAATGAAAATAAGAAGAATAACAACATTAATATAATGGATAGCACTTTTATAAGACATCTGGTCAACACAAGATTCAAATACTCAAATTTTTCTTTAAGGATATTTTCATAAGACCGGCAAAATAAAATATATTTATTATAGGAAGCCTAATGATTAATTAATTTCATATTTTCTGTGGAAAAATATTGTTTTGATTTATTTCTGCTACAGCTGAAAGATATATTTATGTTAAGCTTCTCCTGGCTTAGTCCTATGAGCTCCATGGACATTATTTGCTTGGAGTGGTAGAGGCCAAAGCTGAGGCAATGTCACTTGTGGAACTCACCTGGCAAACTCATTGGCAAGTGAGGGGAATTCAGCCAGAGGACTCTCTTACTCCTGTTCTTCCTTGTAACCACTAGACCATTCTCTTCTTTTAAAAATATTTTTAGAATACCTACTCATATATACAAATCCCTGCTACCTTAATATTGTTCTATTGCTTCATTTGTCTTCCCACGCTCTTCTCTCTTTTAACAATCATTCATGGTATTTGAAAATGACTCAAAGGGAATACATTTAAGTATTGCTTTGTGGCTCAACAAAACAATGCCTCTCTGTCTGTTCTTTTGCTGTCTTTGACAAAAAGACAATATACATATTCGTATGCACACAGTTACATTTGTCGTGTATTTCTAAACCCTCACTCATTCTTCTTTTACATGAAACTATTTAACTTTATCTAAGCATAATATGAAAGACTTTTCTTTCCCTGTCTTTAGGCTCCTTTCATCAAAAAGAAAAGAAATAGTGATGGCTTGAAATAGTGATGGTAACAAAAGGAAAGAGGAAAGTAATCAGCTTTATTATTAATAGAATAGTTTGAAGTATATATACACACACACACATATGTGTGTATGTGTCTCTACACATTATATATATATAGATGGTTTTCAACGTCACTTTTTAACTCTACTTTGCATGAAGTAAGTAAAGTTGGCAGATGCCAAGTAAATGTTAGGTATGTTACATCCCAGCAGGCTTAGGGTACTAGAGTAATTTGAGAGTGCTATGGAAATATGTGTAATTACAATAAATTTATGTAGGTCAAAAGTTTATCAGGATTAAAGGTAAAGCATATTTGACTGGGTCAAAAATTTTTGCATTTAATGATGACATAGACAAATGGGATGTGGGAAAAAGGAACAGAAGAAAAGATATAAGAATTTGCTTTTTTTATGCAAAAAGTAACAGCCATTAGATCCTTTATCCTAGAAATAATATGGATATTTTGGGGACTTTGAAATAAAACTCTACTCTTCTGTTTATATCAAATTAATGTGTATGTACCCAAAACATAGAGCACCTACAAAAAATTTATTTGATTTTGCTTCCTTTCCTTGTAAAAACTTCCATTCTCTATGTGTCACATACCATTTTTTTTCCTTCTGTATTAACTTTCCGGGAGAAGAGACTGAATTAATAAACTGCATCCTCATCTCTAGTGATTCTTTTCTGCATTCCTTCAGAAAACTTATTTACATATTAAATCATGAAAAAATAAGAGAAGCAAATGCAATGGGAAAATGGATTATAGAACATACTTTAGGAGAAGAAAACCTTCAGATTAAGTAAGTCTTATTATACTTAAGTTATGTGTTTGGGGAAAGTAAAGAGTCTTCAAATATAAAAATGTAATTTCTTCTATATTTAATTTATAAAATATCAGTCCAACAAATTGAATTTAGAGAAATGGTCTTTTTTTGAGAAGTTTACTTCAGTACTTCAGTTGCTCATTCATTTATTTCTTCAATAAAGTTTTTGTGTGTGTGTGTGTGTCTGTGTGTGTTTTTCACCAACTATATGTTTAGTAATGTCCTAGGTCCTTGGAGTGAAAGAGAGACCTATTCCTTTATGCAGCTCATAATCTAGTGGAAGAGACAGACAATAAGCAAAAAAGAAATAATAATGTCACATAGTGATCAGTGCTATTAAGAATAGTAAAGTAATTATAGCTAGATAGAAAGACTACTTTTTAGTGTTCTATAGCACTGTAGGATAACTACAGCTAGCAATAATATATTACATGGTTTCAAATATCTATAAGGAAGATATTGAATATTCCCAACACAAACAAATAATAAATGTTTGATATGATAGATATGCTAATCTGACTTGATCACTACACATTATGTGCATTGAAACACCACTGTATATCCCATAAATATGCATATTTATTATGTGTCAATTAAACAAACAGAAGAATAGAAAAGAAAAAAAGAATAGTAAAGTAGGGCAGGGACAGAGAGTGAAACTGGAAATGTCTATTTTAGATGAGATGATCTGGAGAGGTTTTCTGAGGAAGGAATTTTTCAGCAGAGGCTTGCATAAAGTGAAGGTGAGACCCATGGGAATGTTTAACAGAAGGGTAATCTAAGCAGACGAAAGAGAGTTTTGAAAGCACTATATCAGGTAAAGTTTGGCACACTTGACAAAAAAAAAAAAGAGCTCAGTGTGATTAGTGCTGAGTAATAGAAGGAAAGAGTGGAAGAAGACAAGATTTGAGTGTAGCGTTGATGAAAGATAAAAGAAGATCTTAAAAGCACTAAGAAATAAATTGTATCCTATTCTGAGTGAGAAAGAAATCCCCTAGACATTTTGAGAAAAACGAGTAGCAAAATCTAATATTCAAATATTTTCTCTGTTCCTTCCTTTCTTTTACTGGTATACTCATTATTCATATTTTGCACTTTTGTAATTGTCCTACAGTTCTTGGGTATTCTGGGTTTTTTTTTTTTTTTTCCATTTTTTTTTTCTCTCTGCTTTTCAGTTTGAAAAGTGTCTATTGACATATCTTCAAGCTCAGTGATTGTTTCTTAAGTCACATATAGTCTGTTGATGAGTCCATCAAAGGCATTCTTCATTTCATTTATTGTGATATTGATTTCTAGTATTTCCTTTAAATCTTTCTTAGAATTTCCATCTCTCTGCCTTCATTACCCAGCTGTTTTTGTGTGTTATTCACTTTTTCTATTGGGGTATGTGGTGTATTAGACATAGTTGTTTAAAATTCCCAGTATCATTTCAAAATCTGCCATAGTTGACTGGTTCTGATGTATGCTTTTTTGTCTCTTCAGACTTTTTTTTTTTTTTTTTTTTTTTTTTGCCTTTGGCATACCTTATAACTTTATGTTGACAGCCAGACATGATGTATTTGGCAAAAGAAACTGGAATGAATAGACCTTTAGTGCAAAGTTTTATGTTTATCTGACTAGGAGTCAGACTGTTTAGTGTTTGCTGTAGTGAAAAT